>NC_038242.2:14688202-14966344 GCF_000004515.6 Glycine max | reverse complement strand
ACATGTTAACTTTCATTGATGATTATTCACGGAAAGTTTGGATTTATGTTTTGAAGCAAAAGAGCGATGTATTCCTTAAGTTCAAACAATGGAAGTCACTAGTGGAAAAACAGACGGAGAAAAAGGTCAAACGACTTAGGACAGACAATGGATTGGAATTTTGCAATAATGAGTTCAATGAGTTTTGCGCAAATGAAGGAATAGCACGTCATAGAACTATGAGACATACACCACAACAAAATGGCGTGGCAGAACGGATGAACAGGACATTACTTGAGAGTGCTCGATGCATGCTCTCAAATGTAGGTTTGCCAAAACAGTTTTGGGCAGTTAATACTGCATGTTATTTGGTAAACATATCTCCTTCTACAGCTATTGATTGTAAGACTCCAGAAGAGATGTGGTCAGGCTCTACAACAAATTATTCAATTCTGCGTGTATTTGGGTGTCCAGCTTATGCTCATATTAATGAAGGAAAGTTGGAGCCAAGAGCCAAGAAATGTATATTATTGGGTTATCAAGATGGTGTAAAAGGATACAGGCTGTGGGACCCAAAGAAATCTAAGCTCTTAATTAGTAGAGACGTGACCTTTGATGAGACAACTATGCTTAACCCAAGACCACATAAAGACCATGATAATAAAGTTGAAGTTCATGGTGATATCAAGAAGGTGGAGTTTGAAGTTGAAGCACGGAAACCAGAGGAGATCTATGATGAATCTGAAGTGACACCTACAGAATTTGAACATACATTGGCTAGTGATAGGCCAAGGAGGCAAACTAGGCCACCTCAGAGGTATGATGACTTTGTTGCTTTCGCACTCAACATGGCCGAAAGCATCGATGATGAACAAGAACCAAGTTCATTCCACGAAGCAGTTACTTGTGATGAAGCATCACAGTGGATTGGTGCCATGAAAGAAGAGCTTGAATCCCTCCACAAGAATCATACTTGGAAGCTTGTTGAGAAACCAGTCGATCAGAAGATTGTGGGTTGCGAGTGGATATACAAGAAGAAAGATGGGATAAGGTTCAAAGCAAGGCTTGTAGCAAAAGGCTTTACACAAAGGAAAGGTATTGACTTTAATGAAGTTTTTTCCCCTGTGGTAAAGCATAGTTCCATTAGAGTGCTTCTTGCTTTAGTGGCTTTTCTCCATGGTGATTTGGAAGAAACAATTTATATGCAACAACCAGATGGGTTCGTTGTTCCAGGAAAAGAAGACCATGTGTGTCTTCTTAAGAAGTCATTGTATGGATTGAAGCAGTCACCTAGACAATGGTACAAACGTTTTGATTCATTTATGATTGATATTGGGTACATAAGAAGTGAATATGATAGTTGTGTTTATCATAAGAAACTATTTGACAACACATATATTTACTTGCTTCTTTATGTTGATGACATGCTAATTGCATGTATGCACCCAAATGAGATCAATAAGGTGAAAACACAATTAAGTGGTGAATTTGAGATGAAAGATTTGGGTCCAGCTAAAAGAATCCTTGGTATGGAGATTATACGAGATCGAAAAATTGGAAGGTTGTGTTTATCTCAAAAGAGCTATGTTGAGAAAGTTCTACAGAGATTTGGAATGCACAATGCAAAAGCAGTTAGTACACCTTTTGCGGCCCATTTTAAGTTATCTGCAAATATGTCACCACAAACAAAAGAGGAGGAAGAGTTCATGTCTCGAGTTCCTTACTCAAATGCAGTTGGGAGTCTGATGTATGCTATGGTTTTTACCAGACCAGATATAACACATGTAGTGAGTGTCGTTAGTCGTTATATGGCTAATCCAGGAAAGTCTCACTGGCAAGCAGTAAAATGGATTCTCAGATATTTAAGGGGTTCAACTAATCTGGGTCTAGTGTTTGGCAAAGCAACAAATGAATGCAATGGTCATGTCATTGGATATTGTGACTCGGATTATGCTGGTGATCTTGATCGTAGAAGGTCCTTGAGTGGTTATATTTTTACGCTTGGAGGTAGTGCTATAAGTTGGCGTGCGACTCTACAGTCCACTGTTGCCTTGTCGACTACAGAAGCAGAATATATGGCAGCGACTGAAGCGGTGAAAGAAGCTTTATGGCTTAAAGGTCTTGTTCGTGATCTTGGTGTAAGTAAAAAGGAAGTTGTTGTGCATTGTGATAGTCAAAGTGCAATTCACTTAACCAAAAACCAAATGTACCACGAAAGGACAAAGCACATAGATATAAGGATGCATTTTATTCGTGATGTGGTAACACAAGGTGATGTGTTAATAGAAAAGATTTCTACTTTAGATAATCCTGCTGATATGAGGACAAAAGCTCTTCCAACAATAAAGTTCAAACAGTGTCTGGACTCAGTGGGGATTAAAAATTGACACAGGAAGTAGATGGAGCAACACTAGCACATAGTGAAAAGCTTAAGGTAATAAGAAATTTAAGGCAAGGTGGAGATTTGTTAATTATATGCCTTAAATTAAAAATAGTAAATATTATTTAAGGTAAATTAATATAAACCATATATATTAATTTAAGTAAATTAATATGGACCACATGTAAGTTAGAGGTTTATATTCTTTGGATCCTATTATAAAAGGGTCATTAAGGTTTATAAATTTTCATTTCATCAAGAAACATCAGAGAGTTTTGAGAGATAAAGAATTCAAGAGAATTCTTCTTTGTAGTTGTTTTTTTTTTCTCATTAATAAAGAGATTCTTTGCAGTATAATTTTCACGTCATAGACGATTAATCACAACAAGTGGAGTCAGTCGAATTGAATCATGGTCGTGTTTCTAAGTTGGTTGAGCCTAGTGACACGTGGGTATTCAACACGATTGTGTTAGATTGAACACAATCATACTAGTTGATATATAAGAGCAATTTTGTTTAGAAAATTTCTTCATGTTTTTGTAGTCATTCACAATGTATAAAGAATCTTGAAAAGTCTTCAATGGTTGACTGTTTTGACTGGTGGGTTGGTAATGTCATCACTGATCATTAACATATAGTCAGCTTTAGTTTTATTTACTTAATTAAAATATATATATATATATATATATATATATATATATATATATATATATATATATATATATATATATATATATATATAATGCTTATCACTATTGATAACATCACATATACAGGAACTTGGAGAGTTGGAGGTGTTCTTGTTATTTTTCGTGCGTTTGGTGATAGACTCCTGAAGCAGTATGTTGTTGCTGATCCAGAAATTCAGGTATGTCTACAAATGGTTAGTTAAAATGTCCACAAATTTGGTGAAAAGGGATAGTAGAAGACTAGAACTGTTAAATTAGGCACAATGTGATCTGAATTCTGACATGACATTAAAACTGGAACTCTATTAGTAAAAGAAATCTTAAGTTCTGAATTTTAGAGGAGAAAGAGGACTTATTCGTAATTTTTAAAAATTCAGTTAAATTAAATAATAATAATAATAATAATAATAATAATAATAATAATAATAATATATCCTAGTATCCACCTATAAAGAGGTGCGTCATGTTATGATGTGCATATTGAGTATGGCTCGTTTTTGTCATGCCTCGGTATCAGAAAATTACCAGATTCCTTAAGGTGTGCCCTGTTTGTTGTGCTGTGTGGCTTTCTTACATATGCTTAAAGCTGTGACTTCTTTTATGTTGCATCTTCTACATATATGCAATTTACATACAGTACTCTAAAAAATTTCTGATTTTGGGCTTGCTAAGCTTTTGTAAGCGGATCATAGTTAAAAAAAAAGAGTACATGTTATTATAAAAATTTCCACCAAAAGGTCAATTCTAGTAATTTAGTTGAATTGTACGTCTAGTTGAATTTTAGGTGACCTTGTTATGCAAAAATTTATGTTAGTTGATCTCTATTTAAAGATAACAATAAATAGGTAGGAACATACATATATTGTTCGGCATATTTATGAAAAAAAAATTGTACAAACAAGTTTTACATTGAACTAGCACCTCGTAGTGCATGCATTATCAGTTTATCACTTGGGATGTGGGAACCTATATGGCTATATCAAGTTTACATGAATACTCACCATGTTCTCGTACTTCTTGCGAAAAGTTATCAGCCTTCCTTCCAAGCTTGTTTATAATCGAATATATTCTACCTGAAATATTGAAGCTCTAAATTAAGCCTAATACTTGATATATATAATATTTAATGTTTGTAGGTAAAGAAAAGAAGGTTTTACTTTGCTTTGACGTTGTTGTTGACAATTGGCGTTCATTGGCAGGATCAGGTAAGAATTTGTTGAGTATTGACTTATGCAGTTGATTATAGGTACCTATGCTGAGTGAATGAAGTAATGTGGTGTTCATGGCTGAATTCTGATGCTTTAAAGGACTTGAGCTTTATTGAAGGTGTAAGAAATTTATGCTTGTAATGGATTTGGTAAGTTCCTTGATTCTATTCCAAAGAGCTATTTAAAGAGAAATTAAGCTAGGATGTGCATGAACATTCACTTTTTTCTTTTTTTTTTCTTTTTGGTGACTCATTCTTAGATCATCAACTATGATCATATATATGGACACAACTGGCATGGCATCTTCATGATAGTATAAAAGCCACATGGACTGTTTTAGTTGCTTTTAGAGAAACATAATGGTACAGAAAGTTCCATGTCATCTTTTTAACACTTAGAAATGTTTTTAAAGGAAGTTAGTTGCTTTTAAAGTTTAGAGAGAGGTTATGTACCTTAATGAGCAAGGTTCCATTGTGGTTGATCAATTATCGGTATATATTTAAGGAATAAATTACCTTTTTTAATCAATTCTTAAATTATTGCTGTGCCTGTGTGTTTTCCATGATTTTAATTAAATCCTTATGGAAGCGCGAAACTTTTGAGCTCGGTATATGTTTATACTTAGTTACTTTTTATTTTATTTGTTAGTGAAGGATTAGTTACATGTTATCAGTTTATGCTTGGGCATTTACTTTAAGGTAAAATATGTGTAGTTTTAATTTTTTTTAAATATGGTTTATTTTAGTTTTAGTCTTCTACTCTCTTTTTTTCTCTCTCCTAATTTTGCTAAATTTTTAAAATGGAATCTAGCTATCATCACTTACTGAAGACATGATAGACATCTAGTAGACATTTTGCTATGTTGTATGTTACTTTAAGACAGTCATTGACATAGCTTAACTAGATGTATATACGTGATGAGGATCATTTAAAAAAAAATAAAATTAGAAGAATTAAAGTCGAGAAAAAAATTGAAGATAAAATAAATTAGTTAAATTTATAAGAATAAAATGCATATTTACACCTATAATGTCAGTATAAAAACTTTACAATATGAGTCTATAAATTAAGAGTCCATAACTTTACCTATATTATCAATTGATTTTTTCCTCAGAGTGTTAATTTTTTTTGCTTACAAAAAAAATTCTAAAACATTTTAATTTGACTACTTTGATTTCTTTTTCTAGGAAAATCCATAGGTCACTAGGTGAAGAATGTAGTCTTTTGCAAAGCGGAAAGTAACTTATAAACTAATGAAAAGAAAAAATAAACCTATTATTTGGTACACTTTTTAATTGCACTTGCTTAATAGGGTTGTTATATCGCAACTGCTTATAAATGTGAATGCATCATCCAAGCTTTTTCCTGCTGGCATTTTAACTTGATGCTATACCGTTCTTTGCATCTTCTTAGGATAGGATAAGAAAAAAGTAATGATAAAATGCTGAAGTGTATTCCATGTCATGTTACTCTTTACTAGAGTGCTCAACTTAAAAGATCATAAATTCTGCCGTTCTTTATTGTGACCAATTGGTGAATGAAAGGATATTCGATTGTAAAATTCACTACTCGAGTGATGGGGACATTTGGGTTAGTATGGTTTAACTAAGCGTTTTCCTATCTTTATTGCCAATTATAATTAATTTCAGTACTTGTAAGAGCAAAATGTGTTATTAGTTATTATTACTTTCAAATTTATGGTACTCACTCATTGGTTTTCTCCCTTTCTCTTTCTGCAGTTATATTGCACCAGAGTACGCGTGCACTGAAATGCTGACTGAAAAGAGTGATGTGTATAGTTTTGGAATACTTATCATGGAATTAATTACTGGAAGAAGAAGTCCTGTGGATTATAGTAAACCACAAGGAGAGGTTAGAAATCATCACCTACACATTCAGCAATTAATTTTGTTATTCATAGTATTTTTATTTATCTCAGGCATAGTTACTTCTATTGTGAGATCTATATATGTTATACTTAGCATATCAAATATTAATATAAAATAAAATATTAGGTTAAATTATTAATGTTTACATTATTTTTTAATTATATTGCATAAAATTATAATAAACAAATAATTATAAGGTTAATATTTTTCTACTTGTTAATGTAAAATTATTTTATATACCAAAAGTGTATATTCATTAGATTCATAAATTTTTTTTTATTTAAGATTGTTATTGAGTGAAGTGTAAAGACATCATTTTTTGGGAGTATGATCCCCCTAACTTTCAATGCTCTAAGAAAAATTAAAAGTAGTTTGAATTAAAAAAATAAAAAAGATATTATGCATCGGTGCTAAGGAGATTGATATAGTGTGCTAACCATTCTAAGACGATCACGTGTTGAGGATCGTCTTAGAATGTAATTCATTCTATATCGGTTCTGAGACGACCGATGTAGAATGTTCAACATTCTAAGACGGTCGTTTGAGGTCGTCGTAGAATAGGTTACCCCTTTTTACGGTAATCGATGTAAAACAATTTTGTTTAAAAAATTTCTTCATGTTTTTGTCTTATTTCACTTTTTTCTTATTAGTTTCAATTTTCTGCACAAATTAGATAAAAAGTGAGTTCAACCAACAAAATATAAGAATAATTAATTAATCATTTTATGATAAAAATTTCCTTCTTAGCACACAAAATATGATTTATCAAACCTCTTCATATTTGAACATTGCTTTCTCTCAAGCAATTATTTTGACTTCTAAACCAAACAAATTTTTAAAAAATAAAAATATTTTTAACTTAGAGAGCTGCGACACTCATGTATAAAGGATAGCACATCTTTGACAAAAAAAAAAAAAAAAGACAACGCAAAAAAAATAATTTTGTTAATAAAAATAACATGGTCATGTGTTAGCCATAACATGATAGTGAGCACAATTGTAGTTAACCACAAAATGCTATTTATCCAAAACTAGCACGATCGTGCTGATTCTAACACGACTGTGCTGCTTAGCGAAGAATACAACAACAAATTACACAAGAATAGTAAGTTTTCTATGAAAATAAAGATGCGAGTTCCTATATTTTCCATTATACTTTTCTATAATTAAATTTTTTCTTTATCTCTCCTCAACTAAAACACTTATTTCATCTCATTCATCTATTTCTTTTTTATTTCTTTCTTAGTTGTAAAAAGTAATTACAAAATAAATAGTATAAATAGATTATTTTTTTCTAGTACAAATATCCAATAAATGATTAAGTGCTCAAACTTCTCTGGTCTACTTGTGTTCCTGATCCCTTGCTAATGAACCAAAGACTACTTGTATAGTTGTATAGGATTCGTGTTGAACAAACCGTCAAACCAAATAGTGCGTGAACATTGGCTGACTTGGCTTCTGGTGCTACCCAAAATAGAAAGTGGAAGCACCCCTTGTGTGGTTGGAGACGCCATGGCTACAATTGGGTTAACGTCAATTTGTAGCCTCTGGAATGAGAATTGTCTTTCACGCTAAGTTTTGATATGATAGCCATTTCCCGTGATACGGACGTGGCAAGCTAGATAGTAACCCTAGTTTTATTGAAATTAATTAATGTAATTAAGCTAAATAGTATATAGAACCTTCCCTTTTCTAAGTATATAAGAGAGAGTAAGGGGATTTACAAGGGAGGGTTATAGATCCTGATATTGACTACTGAGTAGATCAATTATTAAGGACTTTAAGCTTAATGGATAGTCTCGAGTTTAAATTTGTATATATAATTATATTACATACTCAGAAAAAACTGTCACGTTTCTTGATATCTTGGAAGAAATTACAGAGGCGAACAATAGATAACAATTATGGTTGGGTTGCGATCTCAAACAATCTCTAAATTTTAACATTGCAGCTAAAAAAGATGATCCCACACTGTTTTTTAAAACTATTTTTCGATTCAAAGACAACCACCTCAATAAGTATTTGACAATTTGGTACTGTTAATTTTACATATCCCCTACAAAGAGAAATAATTGGCAAGGGATTTAAAATCTAATCTTTACAAGAGAAGTTTATAGATCGATCCTTAATTAGTAGCTCAACTAACCATATTGGCTACAAATATAATACAATGCAATTTTTCACTTCCTAATAGCTACCGATATACCTTGCCTCGTAAAGAATCAGACAAAGATGATACCACAAGGAAGTAGCACACACTTTCTTTGAATCTTGAATAATAAATATGACATCATATATAAGTTGTTGAGAATAAATGTATATGTTTAAGATCCAATCTAAAGAATCATTTATTATTTTATTATCATATTTATTATTTTATTAAATTATTAATTTGACAAGTTTTTGATTAAAATTAGACATTTATTATTATGATAGAGATTATGATAATGAGAGATAAGTTCTTTATAATTTCAATCTAAATTATTTTTTATGGTATGATTATTGTGAATGAGATATCAATATATATGTATAATCTTTATTAGATAATCATTAATAGAACTCATTTATTAAATTGCATATATAGATAATGTACATGTGAACATCAATACCAAATTAACTTAAAGTAAAAATTTCTAATGATTAATGTTATCTTAATGTGTCAACAGGAAGTTTTCAGGAAGAAATATAGTGGTTTCCTTTTATATGAGATTATCATAATAATTAACAAGTTATTTGTTATATTTTAATTTCGAACACATAATACCTTAGGATACTAGTTGAATCAATATGACATATGATTAAATACTTGTAGAATTAATAATTAATCAAGAAGGAATCCATCAACTATAAATAATAAGTTTGAACTCTATGATAGAATTAAAACCTTAGACACAACAATTGAATGAAAGAAGGAAATTTTTTCTTAATTCATTGATTAAATATAATGTGTTAGCTCATTAAAATTTCACAGTAATACTATATATATTCTAGAATTAACCTTGAGTTGTAAAATATTACATTAACTTCTATTAGTTCTTGAAGGTAAAATATGTTATTTCATACTATCTCGACGTTAAGGAATCCTAGATGCCTGTCTTGATTAGTAAATTAATTATGATTAATAATATTATGATTAATTCTATACAAAAGAAAATAATTTATTTGATAATTAAAGTAGAGAATTTAATTTAATCAACTAAATATTTTAGTAAAATATTATTATATTTTTTACTCACATCAAGAATATAATTAATATAAACAAAGAGCATTATTGTACAGACGTGAAAGGTGTCCATAAAATAAGAATAAAATCATATCAAAGATTAGATCATGTAAAAGATAGAAAGATATGAAATTATTTTAAATAATTTTTTTTTCTCTTTAAAAAAATGTTCAAATCTATATCTTTTTAACATTGCGTGTATCATGCACAAATTAAAAAAATTTAAGTAATTTTAAACCTAAAAGGTAGAAAGAAAATTTATTTTTTAAAATTCACTCATCTAAGAGAAGATAATAAAAATTGATCAATATGAATGCACGTACGGTCTCTATACTATTGAACAAAATTTGTTACTTTAAAAACACTTCTATATAACAATCATAAGTAGATAAATTCTAATAGTCGGATCAGATGTGAAGTATTCATTATGATGGCACATAAACAAAATTGGAATTGGGCCACTTATGTTGTAAAGACTTGACCAAAGCACATATGGTTGGCGCAAATCATTCTTCAACAACTTAAAATACAATTTATTTAACTGCAAGATTGTACTTAAAAAAATGCTCTCGTTATTAATTATTGACTTCATCCATGTGCAGGTACTTCCTTTTTCTCAATCGTTTGTGTTTTTTTACAACTCCACACTGACAAATGTGCAGGGACATCATTCTCCCCCACAAAGTATTCACCAATTCCTTGTACACACGCAGCAGGTTGGTGAAGATCACTATGTGCAAAAATCTCTTTAAAAAGTTCTCAGACAAGCCCCACATGCTGCAGGAAGCACTTATAAGCAAAGGGGTTTGGAAAAAAATTAAAAATTTATAATACTTTTTTGGACACTTCCGACCAAAAGAAAAAGGAAAGAAAAGCCAAAACTTGAACCTCCATAGACAAAGACCCGTTCGGGGAGGGGCGCAGGCTTTGACACAACTTGTTAACTTTGCCAACAAAAAGAATGCTTAAATCTTCAACACCCTTCACTGTCTATAACTCCTTTTCTCTGCTTTCCTTTTTCTCCCTCTTGTGGAAACGTGCCAGCACTGTACATTAAAGAGAAAAACGTTTGCATGCGGGAATATAACATAGGCTCCCCTACAACACTATGCGTGCATCACAATGTTTCAGTACACCTGCGTCATAGAGCCGCTTTTCTGAATTTGCATATTTACATATATATACAGACAGGATCTGTAGTGCTTCTTATTTTTTAAAGGATAAAATATATTTTTGATAATTATTTTTTGGGTTAAATTTGGTTTCAGACCTTATAGTTTAAAATCGATCAAGATAATTTTTATTTTTTTAAAAATAAATGAATTTAATTTTTATTTGATCTTTGGATTGGAACTAAATCTATTAGTTATTTTTTAAATTTTAAAGTATAAAAACTAAATTGATCAATTTAATTTGAAATTACATTGTAATAACACAAGTTTGATGAAAAATACAAGAACTAAATATATTTTTCACTTATTTATATGTTCACACAAATCAAACATGTCTCCATATTCTATTTGTTTCTACCACATGGCTGTTTCCCTTGTCCTCTCTCTCTTCCTCCTTTTTGTTAACCATTTTGTTTTGCTAAAGTTCAATGATGTCTTCTATATACTCTTTCAACATCTTCCATGTCTTCTTCGCCTTCATCTTTGTGACAATTCACACACTCATCTTTCTCTTGAGAAAGATATTACTAAGTGGCACTGCATGCCTTGCTCAACTTGGGAAGACTCTGCAGCAGAGGTTTCCTTAATCTAGAGGTTGCTTTTAGCTAACAGCAACCATGAAATGGAAGGCCTAAACTCCATCCATGGGGAATTATGCACTCCTGGTCCGAATGGTTTTTACTTCTTAGTATATTGGTTTTTTTTTTTTTTTTTTCATGGTGTTTTGAAGAGTGTGCAAACCATGCATACAACTATATGCAGCTAGTGCTATAGCTTGGTGCCATGCATGTTGTGAAGTTCATTCAGATTTTTTATTGTACCTTTACTGTTAGGCTATAGCTTAACTTGCAGATGAGTGAATAGATTACTAGTTCTGAATAATGGTTTGTGTTGAGTTGAAGTGTTAACATACTTTGAGTAAGGCATTAGAATGTAAAAGCATCGCTCTACTGCTACTGATTTTATTTTAATAACATTTCTATATTTGTTGCAGTTTCTTCTTTTTCTTGCTGCATGTTTATCTATTTGTGTGTTCAATTATTCCATATATAATGTGATAAATATTTTTAGGAGTTTTTATGGCAGCCATTAATAATACTTGATACCATTTGCTCATACCACCAAACAGAATGACGTTGTTATGATTATCCTTTTTTGTATGGCTATGCCACTATGGTATGGATAATTGTTTATATCACGCATGCATGTTTGAAATTAAATCATATCAAGTAATAATCTCATCCATTTTCCACGTTCAAGACAAAAGCTACTTCTACTATAGCTTCTGGTTTCCACGTTTTTAATTCAAGTCTTCTATTATCCATAACTGATGATAAAAAGCTCCTCTACAAGGTATGTAGATAGTAACATTTAGTGAATACCAAATTAAACAAATTTTTCAGGGTAGACAGTGCAATTAAGAAACTAAATGAAAACTTCAATTTACTTTTGAGATGTAGTGTTCAGACTTCAGATTATTGTATCCATTGCCAGGAGAATATTTATTTAAACTTAAAGAACTAAGCTACCTTTTTTCCACAGATATAATTGATGTTTTATTTTAAATGGGAATATGCATGGGAAGTGAGGCAGTGGGCACCTCCTCTCTTTATTATTTTTCATCCCTAGTTGTGAGGGAAAAAAAAAATCTAAACTAAACGAAACAATTAAGTTAAAATAGTCTATATACGAGCTAAACTTGAGGAAAGAAACCAAAGAAAAACAATAAGCTGCAGTAGTGTGTGAAAGCAGTTTGACATAGAAGTTAGGGACTTTGCCAGATTCTTAGCTGATTAATTTGCCTTCTTTTCTAGCCTTCTATAGCTAGGTATTGATCCCAATAGACATCATGATCGATCTGTGTTGACTCTTGCGTTCTAATCAACCTACCATACACTAATTAATTTGAATAAAATTTCAACTAGAACGGGCTTTTAGTGTTGATCGGTGCACAATCACATATATATAATGAGTTAAAGGAACATTCACTTTCCTTTTGCTTTTCTTTAATCATGAAACGTTTTGGTTGACTATGGTTATGTGTGCCGAGTGTGCCTACTGAATCCTGGGCAGGCTCCACCTACGAGACGCATACCCTATACTCAAACCATGTTAAAGCTAATTTTTAACATTGTAATCATTTGTGTCTTTTATTTTTCATGCTTTTCTATTAGCTTAATGATAACTCTAGAAACTATAATTCTATAAAGTGTCAATTTGGGCACGGCGTTCCAAGATAAATGGGAAATCGATCTGTCTCTATATTTGGGGCACCATTTTCATGCTTTATTTATTTACATACTAGTGTATGTATGTATGGAGTGTTAATTGTTAATAGAAATAAAGTCACTTACAATTTTTTTTATATTTAAAATGAATTTTAATTTTATGTAAAACTTACTCATTTTATTTTATTGATATCTATTTTTAAAAAAATATTTTGATTCTATAATTGATGCAGACAATGCATGACTCTTGTTAAAATTCTTAGTCTTGCTGTTACGGAGATGTCCTGGGCTTAATGAAAATAGAATAGAAATCACTAATAAATTATAATTTTGATAGTTTCTAATCATGAATTTATTCTTCCTTTTACTTTTGTTGTGTGATTTTAGTCAACATGTTTTTAAAAAATCACAATTTTAGTATACTGTTTAGTCCTGATTTTTTTTTTTTATATTTTAGATCAATTAAATCCTAGACTTAATTAACATATTCATTTAAAATATTATTAAAAAAAATTAATTAAAATAAAAAAGGATAAAAGAAAAAAATATACCTAAAATTAGAGATTAAATTATAATTATAATTTTTTAAGATATGAATACTAAAATCACGAAAAAATAAAAAGGAAAGACCAAAATAGAAAACTAAAATTATAATTAAGCCTATAAAAATTTACAATTCCTTCAGTTCACTGTGCTTGATCTATACTAATTTCATACGACCCGTTGTAACTTTGAGGAATAAAAGTTGTAAGCTTAGATTTTTTGTGCGAATCGGAAGTGAGACATACGTGCCACAATCAAATGAACTGTTTGGACCATTTCAAGTGAAGAATTCAAGTAAACTGGTAATGCTCTATATTTGTAGCACATCACAACCTTTGTAGATAGTAATAGGTGAGAAGATTAAAGGGAAGAAATGAAATGATAGAGGTAAGAGACAAAGAAGAATCAGTAGTGAGTGATAGACTAATTGCATATGCTAAATCATTTGATTAACCATTTTTGTGTTCTAAAGTATCTTATGATGATAGTTTTTTATACTAGTAATGAGCATAATTTAGATTTTTTTAAAAAAATTAATAAAGTATTCAATGTTTGTTTAGAATTTCTTTCATGGTATGATTTAATGTTTGTATATGGAAAGGCAAAATGTACCTGTGGTCTTGTGGGCTAATGGTCAGGCTTTGTTGGAGTTAACAGATTTTGTGTTGTTTGAAACTTAATTCTTGAATAAATTAATTTTTGCAACTGCTGCAGATTTTATTTTTTATGTTTTGTTGTTGTTAGTTAATTTAGTCTCAAATAAATATAGTGACAGATGAAATTGTTTAGGAATTTTATATTGATTGTAAGTCTATACATATAAGCCTTCTTTTTTGAATTTGAAGTTTCAATTTCCATCTTTCTAATTCTCTGCAAGTTTCAATACTTCTATTTTTATCTTACAAAAGATTTCGAACACTAGATTCTTAAGGCATGTAAAACAATTTTTTTATTAAGTGTTAGACATGAAGTTAATTAGAAACAACAGATTGAAAAACATATTTTCCAGAAATATCCAAAATCCATCTGCATTTCCAATGTTATTATAAAGCTTTTTAATATGTATTCATGAATAAAAAGAAAATATTTAAAAAAATAAAAAAGCTTTAATATTTACATTTCTTTAACTAATTTAAAATATTTAATAGTGTGCATGTATTACTTTAATATTTATTTTTGTTACAACTTTTGTACTATAGACTTATGAACACAATAAAAAATTGTTTGAATATCTAAGAGATCACAAAATATAATGTGTATGTAATAAACACCTTTCTAAAAAAAATGTAATAAACACCTAACAAATCAATCCTTCAAAGGAAATCACTTCACTCACTTTATTCTCTAAAAAACAATTATCAAATAATTTTGAGATTAGAAATATGTAATATTTTAAGGCTCGATTAACTTAAGAGAAAAAGACCATAAAAAAAGAAATAAATGAGATGTAACTCACACTTTTATATTTTATTTTAATTCAAAATTTTAAATTTTTCTTTTTATTTTTTTCCGCTCTAAACGGTACCTAAAAAAAAAATACATAAATGCCATGAAGAAAATCCAGAAATTGTCCTGAGAAAACTGCTACTTGGTGCACGAATCATAGTTTAATGGAAACAATACATAATGAATTGCATTTCACGGAAAACAAGGGGTAATAATTGATAAACATAAATAACCCCGAAACTACATCGCACGGTAACAGTATGAAAATTCCGAGGTTGGACAACACCCACAATGTTTCAGACTTCAGGGCTTCCACTATTCATTCCACCAATCATCACTTCTCTTGTCTCCAACCTTCTCGCCTTCACTCTGGTACTCTATACTCATTTTCACTTTCTGTTTTTCACTGTTGCACTTCTGTGTTTGTGTGTTGTTTATTTCCCTTGAGCCATGGTTTTTTTTTCTTTTTCTGTTCATCTTTCTTTTGATGTGAAAATGAAATCCTATAGGGTTGCCTTTTTCCCTGTTGGATACAACTGAGGAAAAAAAGAAAAGAGGAAGAAGGCATTTGGGTTGCATTGCAATTACATTGGACATTTTGTTGAACTGAATAAAAGGCATATATCCCCCACATGGAAACAGGCTGTGTTCAGTCTTGGTATTCAACTATTCATATGAAACAGTTAAATTTGAAAATTTTCTTCTTTTGAATTGAATCTTTATTTTGACATTGACCATTGACTTTGTTTGTTCCAACTGAACAATCATTTTGCATGTAACCGATTCGGTTGGAGTCAGTCTATGCAATTCCACGGTTGATGCAAGGGACAACCAAGATTTAGTTAGGCATTGATGGTGATCAAATTATTTTATGATAAATTTAATCAGCAATTTAATGATATCAGGGGTTCTATTTATGGGAAGTTTGAAAAACTACACTGGGGGAAACTCCACTCATTCTGAAATATTTTTTGCATATAAATAGTCCTTCATATTTGCCTTCAAACCCATAAGAAAAAAAGTTTCTTTGGTGGAGTAGATTGAGTTCATTGGAGAATATGACGAAGGAGAAGCCTCAAGCCCTTGCCTTAAGGAGGAAACTGGACAAGCAATTGAAGTTGGAACTGACCAACAGTAGTCCAAGAACTTGGGGGTCTTCAATATATGGTATTGGGGTGGATGCAGATGATCTCAAGTCTGATGGAGGTGAAATATTTGTTTATTTATTTCTTTTAATTTTATATTGTTCTTATGTGAAAGTTTTCTCTCTTTTTTGTTTTTTTTTCTTGATAGGGGCATACCAAAAGTATAAAAAAAAATGTTAGTGCTTTAAACATATAGCCTGGTTAAAAGGTTCTGATCTATCAATATTCTTGTGCATGAATGCCTTGATATTTGGTATTTTGTTAGATAGATTTGATCTTATAGTTTTACCTTTAGCCTAGGGCTGTCCTGAGTAATTTAACCTTGTTATAGAATTGATTTTAAGAATCCAAATAAGGAAAAAAAGGCTTATTTTTTAGCCTCCTATTCTCTACCCTCAATCTTCCCCTGCTTACACACAAACATACCATTAAGAGCATAAGAGAACCTTGCACCGTGCCTTTTCCTTCTTCATATTTTGGGAGCTTGTGCATTTGTAGCAGTGCATAACATACAACTCATCTATTTTGCCTATTACTCTTTTCTTTCTAGATGTGCCTTTTATGTCATTTAGAATGGAGTTATTGTGGCAAAATTAGCTTACTGATGCAGATCCCTTTTAAACCATACAGGAAATTATTCAGTGTTCAATTACACTGATGAGGATCAACATGCTAAATCTCTTTTTCGTTGTCCTTTCTGCGATTTTGAGTTTGAATTTTCTTCGGCCCATATCTGCTTGGAAGAGGTGCATTTCTATGACCCAAAAATTATGGAATGACATTTTGAATTTAAATTCTTTTGTGTAGCAGAAGTTATTGCTAACATCAGAATATGTTTTACCATTTCGCTAGACTATTTCCTTCTCCTACTTTTCTTGATTAATTGATAGACTGTCCAGTAACTGTTATAAGTTATAAACTATAGTTCCTTCTTGAGCATAGTTGTATATGACAATAAACAAAAAAAAATTGTATCTGGTTGATATGTTGTAATGTTCTGATCTGAATATAAAGAATATGGATGAAGTGAACTGGCAACCATTTTATTAAAAGCTAAGCAAGAATGAAACAATGTTTCTGAACATTTCAGTCAGGTAATTAAGTTATAATTGAACTTTGAAATCTGATTGACACCTTCAATGTTCATATATCAGCTTTGTCCTATGTGTGACAAAAAATTAGGGAAGGATGCAATCAGAGTTGCACATAATTCAAGCCCACAAAAGGTATGTGTTGCTTATCTTGGAATCTTTTTGTTCTAAATGTAGCCTAGCTCGCTTTTGGTTTTAGGATAACTTGATTCTTGAGCAATTTTATTCAATATGTTAATATAATGACGACCTATACTTTCTAGAGAACTTTGAAGTCTGACAAATCTAGCATCTTGTCCGGGGATTCAGTAGCGATTGACAAGAAAATTGGCAAAGGTTTCTCCAGCGTTGCCTCAGACATTTCCAATGCCATAGGGTATGATACTTCTTTCGGTCTGTACTTTGTATTGGTGGTATGCTTGTACAAAGTGAAAAAGAGCAAACATGAGAAACAAATAGTTCAAAGTGCAAAGTGTTAAAAGAATCTAGATGAAAATCAACTATCTTTTCCTTTATAGTCACTGCTAATATCATGTTCTAGGAAATGTTACAAATGTTGAAATATAACTAAATTTACATTTTCACGAGTATAACCAAACTCATAAGTGCAGTTGTCTATTTGAATTTAATATTATTGTAACTCATTCATTTTTCTATACATGAAAAATAGTGATAATAATGCTTCTTATGATATGGGGTATTGTTCCATAGCTGATGGTGATAACTTCTATAGTTTCCAAAGTATTGTATTAATGCATTCTGTAGTACATTTCTAAATTATCTGTGCACTATGGATTTACAAGATATATCACTTGGAGTTTATTCGTCAGTTAGTTAACAAAAATCTATTTTCTGTTTATGCCGTGACATTATAGATATCATGTATGGAATAAGACAATCTGTATTCTGTTTTGGGATTTTCACTTTATTCTTTCCATTTTCACTTTTCTGAAAAGCTATTGGTCTTCTATATCTCATGTTTTAGTTATAGTTTTCTAGTCTAAATGGAAATGATTTGAATTTTGTTAGTGTAATGCACAGGTATTACAAATGGGAATTGATAAAGTTCTAAGATTGCATAATGTATGCCAATATGCACATGTACTGACTCCCATTTAAATAGCTTGCATGCGTTGAGATACAATTCAAGATTGTTTGTCTAAAGCTCTTACTCCAACTCTAGCTTTGCTAGAATGAGAATCTGCTACGATGGTAATTATATTAAATTGGCAATTTATAGGACTATGTAGCGACCCTTATGCAGTAATTTTAGCAATTCTTCCTCTCTTTTGGAATATGAAAAGTGTCATTCTGAACCTTGAAATTGTTGATTTGGATGATACCCTTTTATCTCGAATTACCTATTGTCAATGACTCAATGTGATGTTACATCATCATTAATATCTCCTATCATTTGTTTGACAAACATGTTCTCTTCAGAATCGAATCTTATTCATCTTGTGGAATTTGGTTAGTTAATATTTGTGACGAGTAGCAATATTTGAAATAATAACTATCATTTCTCTTTTAATACTTTCCAAAAATTTATGAATTAAAAATATCTTGTTGTATTGAGTGGTAAGGAATTTTTACACTTCATAAATGTATGGTGTAGATCCTGCGTTTGATGCTGCATAAATTTTAGAGCAATGGTTCTATACTGTCTTCAAAATAGGATAGAAATAAGATATATGCAATGCAAAACTTTCTACTGAAATCCAATGGTGAAACGTTGCTGATTTTGTTTGCAGCTCTAGGTCAGATGCACCCCCGAATACCGGTGATGAACAGGTTATCGAAGGCAAAAGGGTGAGGCCATCTTTTGTTCTAGAGTTGGTATTATCAACTTTAATCTATGAATTATGCTTCTTAGAATTTATAGACACAAAATCCATGCATTTCTAGCAGTTGCTTACGTCTTTAGATAGCCTTGATGCCCGTTAATAAAAAAAGAAACTGCGTTTTATTTTGGTGTATGAGTTTAGAATAGCTAATCTAAGCATCGAATAGTCATAAAATTGGATGGTTCTTTTTAGGCATGCATTGTTGAACATTTGAACTTATTTATGTTATATTTTACATCTATACAGGATTGAAGAGCCTGTCTGAGTTGCAGTAGGTACATCAAGACAAAAATCAGATGAACTTTGCTCGTTTTAGTCTTTGCTTGGATGAGATAGGGAAGAAGACTCAAGATAATGTTTAGTTGGCTTAGGTTTCTATGCTTAGTTTGTTTCAGCTTTTCTGTTTTGGATGAATTTAATTTTAATGTCGTTTGAATAATGTGTGGCTATGATATACTCTATCTTTTGATTTTCATGAATAGTTGAAATATTGGATTTTATGGTTGTTTTATGAAATATCTTGTTGAATGGCAAAACTTGCTTGGAATTTAGTATATTGAGTGAATATTTCTCCGGAGTTAACATAACGTTTGGCATTTGCTATTAATGATTTTATACCTTTTTTTTTATCATGTATAAAGGGGGAGAAATGTATAATTTGTTTTTCATGTTTTTGCTTTGTGTAAAAGCAGAAACACATGTCAAGTTTTATTTTAGTTGTTTATCATCACTAGTTTTTTTTTTTTTTTGTGAGGGTTTATCATCACAAGTGTCATCAATTGTTTGTCAGTTTGTCATCTTAAAAAATAGTGAGAATGTGAAAGATAACAATGATTAAGTGAAGGTGAAATGAAGATGACAATATGATAATATTCTGATTAAGAATTCACACTTCAAGTGAAGACTTGAAGTTTGTTATATGTGTTGTTGTGGTTTCTTGAGTTTATCTTGCTTTAAAGAGAGTTTAGAACTTCAGCCTATTTAAAATCAACTTGAAAGAATCACAAGAATGGATTTTGAAACTAAAATCAAACAGTCACATGATGATTTAATCAATATACTCGATTTTAGTGTTAGTTGTTACTACCTTTGGCTCCTTTTGCACATCATTTTTTTTCTTATAAAAAAGATTGTATGTGGTATTAATTAATGTTGTAAAAGATAAATTCATGTTTTAAAGATGTTTATATTTCAAGAAGTTAGAGTTTTAGGGTTTGATTAATGAAATTATATCCATGTTTGTACTATTATTGTTGATTACATTGATTTGATAATAAATTAAATTATCCTTGACAAATTTCTAGAACTTTACAACAATACAATAGATCACAGGTTTTGTAATATCAAAGGAATAGGAAAAGTTAGGAGAATAAAATAACCTCGCTTCTTTTAAATCGATAAAAAAGACTTATCGATTTAAATGTTTTTGAGAACAAGTTCAACTAGTCCAATACATGGATATATCTACTCACATATTTGGGGTCTTGACCCCCCTATTATTTTTAATTTAATCATTTTCAGATATATTGGGTTATTATTTTTATCAAGGGGATTTCACTATAAAATAATATTTATCTTTTTTATTTGACAAAATATGTTATTTATATTTTTTAGTGTTTATTGTGAAAATAAATAATAACATTTTTAGATAAATATTCATTTTTTTATTGTCTTCGTTGTAGATACTATTACATTTTTTTTTCTTCTTTTCGAACAAAAACTTTGAGTATAGATTTTCCTTTTTAATAGTTTTTTTTCCATTTTATAATTCATTATTACAATTTGAAATACTATAAGTGATTGTATTCGCCATCAAATGAATTTATTAGCCATTATTTTATATTAGTTTAATCATAAATTTATTTGAGAATTAAAGGTTATTTATTAATCATTGCTTATGAGGCAAAATTAGGAATACTATTTAAGGAATTGGCATCTTGAACATTGAGACATACTAAAATATATTTTATTTTCTTTTTGTTACTATTTTTCTTATATTTTCTTTGTTTTTTTCGACTTAGCCAAACAACATAACAAAAAAATATTAGTGTAATGATGATGAGTATGTGATTAATACGAAGTGGTGTGAAAGAGATAAAAGTTGGATTATTTTCTATTATTGATTTTATTAAATAGTTCCTCAAGTGTATAAGATGATACATAAAGCAAAAGAAAAAGGAAACAAGCACTAAATAAATCCCCAGGTATAAGGGATATAGGTTGACTCTTCTAATAATATATTTACAAGTAACAGTTTCATATTTATTGCGATACTCCCCCTTAAGCTGAGGAATAAATGTCTTTCATTCTTAGTTTAATGAAAAGATCATGGAAACTTGATCTATTAAGCCCCTTTGCAAGAAAATCAACTAGTTTTTTTTTTTGGTTTCTTTTTTATTGTGTGTTATGGAACATAGGGCATACACACTATTAATGCACTTGGATAACACAAATAAATTATATCCTACAAAATCGCGATGATATCATTAAAAGTAAAAGTAACTATTTATCATTTTACCTTCACCGTGAAAAAGTAATTGATTATCACTTGTCAAGAAATTAACCTTCCAACTTTTCTTTAATGCAATGTCTATCAATTTCATTGTGTTATGTCTTATCATGCCGCACAAGATTATAGACAATATTGATTGTTGACTTGTTGTAGAGTTCTATTGGACCCTTCAATTTGATTCTTGAATCATCGAGAATAATTTTCAGCCATAAGAGTTTGCATAGTCCTTGAGCAATTGCTCTAAATTCATATTCTGTCGATGACTTCTTTACTATGTTTTGTTTTTTGCTCCTCCATGTTACTAAACTCCCCCAAGGAAGGTCCAACAACCAAAGGTCGATCTTTTATCCACCAAGGATCTTGCATAGTTAGTGTTCGTGTAAGCTTCTAAGGCCAGAGTATTATTTCAAAACAAAAATTGTTTTCTCGGGATTGCCTTTTAAATAGTGTAGTACCTTATACCTAGCCTCATAGGAATTTTATAATTCCTAACTAATTAATTAATTAATTAGTGTGGGCTACATATTATATTTATCATTTATATTAGTTATTTACACTTATAGGCTTAATAAAAGTGATCTAATTTGGTGAGCCTATTGAACTATCGTCAGAAATTAATATGGGCTCAATAAGCGGAAATCAGT
This sequence comes from Glycine max, assembly GCF_000004515.6. Taxonomy (NCBI): domain Eukaryota; kingdom Viridiplantae; phylum Streptophyta; class Magnoliopsida; order Fabales; family Fabaceae; genus Glycine; species Glycine max. The sequence goes on along the minus strand of NC_038242.2, from coordinate 14,944,351 downwards.
TTGGCCCGTTAGGGAATAATGGGAACTCTAACAGGTTAAAACCTAAAGCAATGTTGTGGTTCCCAAGACATCAAAACCAGAAATTGTATTCTCTTTTCTTCATCTGATGAGAAACCTAAGGTCCCAAAAGAAAAATGGTGATTTGATTGAGGAAGAAACAACAAAACCAACAGTTCCTCAGACTCATCAATTCTTCTGCTTATCATGGATCCAGGTATTTTTCACAACCTCTCTTGATAATCTAACGTAATGTGTTTCTGGTGATTATTGATATTTTATTAAGATCCCTAAAATCACAAACAAGTGGTATCAGAGCCACTATTATTGTTAGAATATTGGGAATTAAAGTTATTTGATTTGTGTTATACCTGTATTATTTTGTTACATGAACCCTAATTTTATTTTGGGATTTTAACTTTGCAATTATAATTATGATTATAAGTTTGGAATTTTTTTTCTTTTCGATCACGATATAATAATCATCATATGCGCATTCATGTTTTGCGTTCGGATTCCATGAGAAAAAACTATTTTTTTCTCGCTCTAGAATAATCATCTATTTTTGTTTCTCGTTCACGTGTTTGTTTTTTTATGGCTGTTGGTTTTGTTTCCTTATGCATCCATGAATCCATGATATACATGTGATACATAATCTTTGGCTTTATTATATCATCATAAGAAAACCCTTGTTGCATATCGTTAAATGCAATTTGACTTTTGCATTTTATTTTTTGTTTTCCTTGTTTTTATTTGTGAATTATGTGTATTAATTGGTGATTCCCATTATGTTTTGGTGTAAATTCAGAAATTACAAACCCTCAAAATTATTCCTTTTTTTATGTTTGGTAATTTTGATTGAGTTGATTGAAACAATATATTGTCAAAGCAATCTCTATTGCATAAATTAATTTAATTAAAATTGCATAGATATTAGTATAAAATTATTTATGCGAATTGTGTTCAGTTCAAAGAAAGACACAATTTGGCCAAATAATTTTGTACCTGTGATGATAAATGTGTGACAATTATAAATTATTTTCATGTGAATTATAGTCAATCCAAAAAGAAAGACTATGATTTGACATAATTTATTATCAATATTTGATCATTGCGTTGAGAGTACCAATTACAAATTAATTTATCTGTCCAAAGACTATGAATTAATGTTGTGCTGGGTATCTTGTGATGAGTTTGTTATATGAACTATTTTTCACATGTCTTGTTATATATATATATATATATATATATATATATATATATATATATATATATATATATATATATATATATATATATATATTATAACTTATTGGCTTATTTGTGAGCATGTAATTATTTTTATTTTTATTATTATTCAGTTTCTGCTGCTAGTGCTGCAAATGTATCTGCTCAAGTGAACAATATCCCTGTGCTGAAGGAAACAAATTTTAAGGTCTGGAAAGAAGCCGAAGAAATTGTTCTCGGCTGTATAGATTTGGATTTGACACTGAGAACGGAATGACCTACTTTCATTCTGGAAGCCTCCAATGAGGTAAAAATTGAGAAATGGGATCATTCTAATCGAATGTGCATTATGATCATGAAACGCTCTATTCCAGAAGCGTTTCAGGGCTCTATTTCTGAGGGTGAAAATGCAAAGAAATTTATTGATGAAATTGAACAATACTTTGCCAAAAATGAGAAGGCGGAGACGAGTAACATTTTGGCTAAACTCATCTCCATCAAGTATAAGGGCAAAAGTAATATAAGGGAGTACATAATGGAAATGTCTAACTTGACATCTAAACTGAAAGCACTTAAGTTAGAGCTTGGTGAAGACCTGCTCGTGCATTTAGTTTTTATCTCACTTCCTACACACTTTGGGTAATTCAAAGTGAGTTATAACACTCAAAAGGACAAATGGTCCCTTAATGAGCTTATATCTCACTGTGTGCAAGAGGAAGAGAGGCTACAGAGAGACAGATATGAGAGTGCTCATTTAAGCTCCACCTCTCAGAATAAGAAAAGAAAGAAAACTAAGGGTGTTGCTGAAGGGTCTTCTCAGCAAAAGAAACCAAAGAAGGATGAAGAATTTACCTGCTACTTCTGCAAGAAGTCTGGACACATGAAGAAAGAGTGTTCCAAGTACGTCACATGGCGTGTAAAGAAAGGTAAATCTCTTGCTCTTGTTTGCTCCGAAGTTAATTTAGTTTTTGTACCTAAAGATACTTGGTGGGTAGATTCTGATGCTACTACTCACATAAGTGTAACCATGCAGGGTTGATGTGGAGCTGATTGCCAAGTGATGATGAAAGATTCATATTTGTTGGCGATGGCAAAAAGGTTGCGGTGGAGGCTATAGGAACTTTTAGATTGCAATTAAAGACTGGATTTTATTTAGATTTGTTTAAGACTTTTGTTGTACCGTCTTTTAGACGGAATTTAATTTCTATTTCTAGTTTGGACAAATTTGGTTTTTCTTGTTCATTTGGAAATAATAAAGTTAGTCTCTACCAGAATTCAAATTTGATTGGTTTCGGTTCCTTAATTGATAATCTATATATGTTGAATGTTAATTGTTCCTATGATGAAATACTGCAAACAAATTCACGTGGTACAAAAAGGAAATTAAAAGAGAATTTAGCCACTTTATGGCACAAACACTTAGGTCATATTTCTAAATAGAGAATTCAGAGACTTGTGTCAGATGAAATTCTTGAACCTTTAGATTTATCAGGCTTTGAAGTCTGTGTTGAATGCATAAAGGGAAAACGAACAAACATAAGGAAATTAGGTGCCAAAAGAGCTAAAGACATCTTAGAATTGGTACATACGGACATTTGCGGTCCTTTTCCAACACCTTCTTGGAATGGGCAACAATACGTTATCTCGTTCATAGATGACTACTCTAGATACGGTTACCTTTATTTGATACATGAGAAGTCTCAATCCCTAGATGTTTTTAAGAGTTTCAAGGCTAAAGTTGAACTTCAACTTGGAAAGAAAATTAAGGCTGTCAAATCTGACCGTGGTGGTGAGTACTATGGTAGATATGATGGATTGGGAGAACAACGTCCAGGACCTTTTGTGTTTTTTCTCAAAGAGTGTGGAATTGTTCCACAATACATTATGTCAGGCAAACCTAGCATGAATGGTGTTGCAGAATGAAGAAACCGAACTTTTAAGGATATGGTGAGAAATATGGTTAGTCATTCTTCTTTGCTAGAATCACTTTAGGGAGAAGCCTTAGAGACGGCAGCTTACATCCTTAATAGGGAGCCAAGTAAAGCACTTAATAAAACCCCTTATGAACTTTGGACTGACAAAAAGCCAAGCATTAAGCATTTGCATATTTAGGGTTGTTCCGCTGAGGCGCGACCTTATAGGCCACATGAAAGAAAGCTAGATTCAAGAACAATTAGCTGCTGTTTTGTTGGCTATGTTGAATGCTCTCAGGGCTATAAGTTTTATGATCCCACTTTAAGATGAATATTTGAAACGGGAAATGCAAGATTTCTTGAGGAAGTTGAGTTTAGGAAGAAAGAGAATATAAGGAAAGTTGTCTTTGAGGAAGAACCTGTTATTGACAGTGCTCAAGTCCTCATACCTATTCTTGTTCAAGAAACAACCCCGGTAATAGAAAACAATGTTCAAACTGTTGTTAATGACATTGTTCAAGAACAAGACAACGATGAGGTTCTTCCTCAAATATCTATACAGCAACCTCAACAACCTCAAGAAGTGTCATTAAGGAGATCTGATAGAGAGAGGAGAAGTGCAATCCCTGATGATTATATTATCTTTCTCCAAGAACATGAGGATGACATTGGTTTAGCAAAGGATGATCTGATTACCTTCTGTCAAGCCATGCGTAGTTCTAAATCTCAAAACTGGATCAATGCCATGAAGGATGAGATGAAATCTATGCAAGACAATGACATTTGGGATCTCGTCGAATTGCCTGAAATTGTGAAACCTATTGGTTGCAAAAGGATATTTAAAACCAAAAGGGATTCAAAGGGCAATGTCGAGAGATATAAGGCTCATCTAGTCGCTAAAGGATTTACCTAAAAGGAAGATATTGACTATAAAGAAACTTTTTCTCCAGTATCTTCAAATGATTCTTTTAGAACAATAATGGCATTGGTAGCTCATTATGATTTAGAGCTACATCAGATGAATGTTAAGACTGCGTTTCTAAATGGTGACATTGAAGAAATAATTTATATGATGCAACTAGAAAACTTTGTATCGGGTGACTCAAAGTCTATGGTTTACAAACTAAATAAATCCATTTATGGTTTGAAACAAGCTTTCTGTCAATGGTATTACAAGTTCCATCAAGTCATTACCTCATACGGTTTTGAGGCAAATGCAGTTGATGATTGTGTATACCACAAGTTTAGTGGGAGTAAATACTCATTCTTGGTGTTATATGTCGATGATATACTACTTGCTAGCAACGATATAAGCTTCTTACAAGAGACTAAGAAATTTATGACAAAAAATTTTGAGATGAAAGATCTTGGGGAAGCCTCTTTTGTATTAGGAATCAAGATACTAAGAGATCGCTCTCAGGGTATCCTAAGGTTGTCACGAGTTATATCGATAAGGTCCTAGATAGATTTGGCATGAAAGATAATAAACCAGGAGATACCCCGATAACTAAAGGAGACAAATTTAGTCTCAAACAATGCCCCAATAATGACCTTGAAAGAATAGAGATGCAAAAGATTTCTTATGCATCAGCAGTAGGAAGTCTAATGTACGCTCAAGTTTGCACTCGTCCCGATATAGCATTTGTAGTAGGTGTTCTGGGCAGATATTTAAGTAATCCTGGAATGCAGCATTAGAAAGCAGCATAACGTGTGATGTGTTACCTAAAGAGAACAAAAGGATACATGCTCACTTATCAGAAGTCTGGGAATTTAGAGATCATTGGGTACCCAGACTTTGATTTTGCTGGATGTCAAGATAGCAAATGCTCCACATTTGGATAAATATTTATGCTAGCTGGATGAGCTATCTCTTGGAAGTCTGCTAAACAGACTCTCATAGCTTCTTCGACCATGGCCGCAGAGTTCATTGCTTGTTTTGAGGCATCCAACCATGGGATATGGCTGAGAAATTTTGTCACTGGTTTGCGTGTGGTTGATGACATTGAAAGACCATTAAAGATTTATTATGATAATAACTCAACAGTTCTTTACTCCAACAACAATAGAAGTGCAACCAAATCAAAGTTTATTGATATCAAGTTTTTGGTTGTTAAAGAAAGAGTTCAGAATAGACAAATTTCCATAACACATTTAAGGACTAATGATATGCTAGCTAACTCACTTACAAAAGGTTTGGTATCTAAAGTTTTTCATGAGCACACTGCTCATATGGGAGTGACTCCTTATAGTACCTTAGTTTAGTGGGAGTCTCATTTATGTTCTATATATGCCTTATGTTTTTCAGATATTTGTATAAATTGATTTTCTATAAAATAAAGTTGAAGGTTATCATTTCATTCTGAGCTTGTTTTGTTTGCAATATTTATATTGTGTTTGAATTGATCTCTATAAAGAATAAAGTTTGGACTAGTTGGAAATGAACATGAATGAGATCACATTGCATGTTATTTTCATGACGCTTATCCATATTTGATCTATGTCATCAAGTATATGTGACATTGGTGATCATTGTGGCTCAATCACGTTGGATTGTGAGAAAAACTGCAATGGTTCTGTGTTACTATATAAGATGGACCAAATTGTTTAAGGAAAGTCTAAAAGTAAATAACATACGGTTGTTTGCCTAAAGACTTTTGCAATACAAATTATTAAGGTTAATATAAAACTCAAGTGAGAGATTGTTTGGAATTTTATAATTCTTAATTAATTAATTAGTGTGGGTTACATATTATATATATAATTTATATTAGTTATTTACATTTATGGGCTCAATAAAAGTGATCTAATTTAGTGAGCCTATTGGACTATCATTAGAAATTAATATGGACTTGATAAGCGGAAACCAATTTGGCCCGTTAGGGAATAATGAGAATTCAAACATGTTAAAACCTAAAACAAGGTTGTGGTCCCCGAGACACCAAAATCAAAAATTGTATTCTTTTCTCCCCATCTGACGAGAAACCTAAGGTCCCGAAAGGAAAACGATGATTTGGTTGAGGAAGAACACAAAACCAACAGTTCCTTAGACTCATTAATTCCGCTGTTTATCATGAATCCAGGTATTTTTCACAACCCCTGTTAATAATCTAATGTAATGTGTTTCCGGTGATTATTGGTATTTTATTAAGATCCCTAAAATCACAAACATAGCCTAGAGATGAAATTCTCTCAAATTGTGCACAAATTGGCTGATCACACACATTGATCAGTGTACTATATATGGCTTTATATGAGCAAGATATATAAGTTTTTCCACTAGCCTCTGATACATTTGCTTGTCAACAGTTGGTTCCTCCTAAGCTTTTCCCTGTTTAGTATTTGAGTCCATAAGGATTGTGGTTTGCATCCAAGCTTACCATTTCTGCTAGTAATTTTGTTACATAAAGTATTTGTGTTGGGATATAAAGATCCCTTGATTTGAATAAGCAACTTCAATACCAAGAAAATATTTAAGCTTTTCCTATTATAATGATGTTGTTGACATAAACTAGGAGTGCAATCACTAATACTACAACCGTGTGAGTGTATCCTTTGGTGACAAATCTTGCTTTATACTTCTCAATGGAGTCACCAGCTTTGTATTTCACAGGGAATACCCACTTGAAGTTAACAATGTTTTTTTTTGTTTCAACTTGTCAACCACCTCCGATGTGTTATACTTCTCTAACACATTCATTTAATTTCCTCTTTCATGGCTTAACTCCATTTGCTTTTTGAGAATGCTTTAGAAATTGTAATAGGAACAAGAAAAATATTTAAACTCATAATAGAATTTCTAGGAGGAGACAATTTGTTATGAGAGACATGGTGAGATAGTAGACAAAGACCTTTATGTGGACTACCTTATAGCAATGAGAAGGTCTAATTCATTTGTTGAACACCTTTTAGGTTTTATTGGAACATTAATTGGCAATATTAATTCAGGTTTAGTACTAACCTCCTTTATATTTAAACTCTTGACGTTGTGTCTGTAAAGTACATTTTTTTGCTCACTCAAATAACAAATCATCACAACTGGATACCCAATTATGCTGACCGTGGCCAGATATGATTATTTAAGGAATAAAATCATTTTTTTTTTATGTTCTGTCATTTGGAGTATTTTGTGTCTATCACAATCTTATTTATGTATTTAAATTACACACAAATAGCATAGATGGATAGACACAAAACACCCAAAATGTCATAAAAAAATGATTTTGTTCACAAATTTGAAAACTTTGACCAAATTGGGTGGAGTGAGGAGGGGAGGTACTCACAATCATATCTAGTGAGGATTAGCCTAATAGACGATCCAACTGTGGGGGTTTGTTATTTGAGCAAGTGAAAGAACATATCTTACATAATTTGTAACCTTTGAGTTGTATGTAATTTTTTGTCATCTTTGAGTTACATTTTGGCAAAAATAGTGTCTACAAGTTAGTTTTGTAAGGTGAAATTTAGTTCAAATCCATTATTTAAGAGAAATATATAGTTAAATTTGCAAGTGATTAGGATTATGTAGAAATTAAATGATAAACTAATTACAAAAGATAAATCATATAATTAGTCATTTCTATGTTCAAAAGTTGCTTATAGCAATATGTTTTTACACTATTAATATACATAATTTAGATTTAAAAAACTAAACTAATAATTGCATTAGATATGTAACTCTTCACTAAGGGTAATGAAATATGATTTTTTATCATAAATCATGAAATGTAACTTTTGATCAAAAGTCGTATGATTTATTACTTTTTAAAAGATCAAATCTCTTAAAAAAAACATGAGATAAAAAATAATTAGAACCAATATACAAGTATAAAAATATAACAGAAAAATAGAAATGGTATTCATGACTCATTAAAGAAAAGTATAACAAAAATATAATTAGAACCAATATACAAGAATAAAATATTTCATGGTATTAAAGAAAAAAACAAACTAATGATAACACGTGAAAACAAAACCCCATACCATCATAGTTTTATCCTCGGCAATCACGTATTCATAACTTGTGGCATTTTTACTTGATAACACTAAATATTAATTGTAAGGAGAAAAATCTTGAAACCTTGAACGGTGGAGCAATGGCATAATAACACTAAAACCAAATATTCTAATGAAGCCACAAAAGAATGCACGTACTCTTACTAAAACAAAATAAAGATATTCAGTATAGAGAATATTGGAACCGTTAATTTCATTCCCAATTCGGAACACATTCGTATTTAAGAAGAAAGAGGAGGCAAAAAGTGCAACCAAACTTCTATTATATTGGTGGTATATGACTATGTTACAGGAGGTGGCGGAAGCAATTCAAGCAAAAGGGTGTTTTTTTTTTTTTATACATAAATGCATTAGGTGTGAGCATATTGAATGTACACCCAATTTTATATATATTCTATACTTTGGAACCATAAATTCTTTATCTAACTTTAATTTAAAAAAGAAAATGAAGAAGAAGAAAAAGTTTTAATAACATCTAAGATTTCATGTTATTATATCGCAAAACTGTTACAATATGCATCAACTTAATGCTATAATACCAATTGATGAAAAATTAATAACACATGATGCATAATTATAACATGTTTATAATAACTAATAATAATCATATAGTAGAGTTAAAGAATGTGTACATAAAGAAGAGATAGAATTCATTATAATTATTGTCTCAATTGAATCACAAAGAATGTCAAATGAAGGAGATACTAAAATTGCCTAATGTAACAATAATTTTATAATCACTCACATAAGCATAAAACAAATATTTATCAATTAATATATCATATATTTTATCAATAATCATAAATTTAATCTAATAACTAAACAATGATGATTCACAAAATTCTAACGATTAGTAACAAAAATTAATCATTAAGATTGACGGATAAATAAATAAAAAAAATCATCGTCAAGGGAATTGATTATTGCATTGGGCTCTATATTATCGTAATTCATTGCACGGAAAAGCTTATTGTAAACGTGGTTTATTTTGGTTGTAATATATTTTTTCGCGGAGAATAAGGGGATGAAAGTGGCACGTGTGAGTAGTGATGAATTGTCAATCTTCTAGTGTGTCAGAAGCGAGAGTTGATTGAGAGTGTCAGAAGGCAAAGAAGATGAGTAAGCAAAAAAACACGACCACACCAATCGGAGCAGATGAAGTTATGAGTGATGACGATATTGACGGGAAAACATGTCCTGTCTTGTGTTTTTCTTTCCCTTTGAGTTGAGAATTCCCTTTTGATCACTCACTCACTCCGTCACACCCATCTCTTGGTTTCTTCCCAACATCATGGACTTGGACTTCAAGAGGGCTTCAACTATTCATTCCACCAATCATCACTTCTCTTCTCTCCAACCTTCTCGCCTTCACTCTGGTACTCTCTCTATACTCATTTTCACTTATGCATTTCTGTGTTTGTGTTTTGTTTATTTCCCTTGAGCCATGGTTTTTCTGTTCATCTTTCCTTTTGATGTGAAAATGAAATCCTATAGGTTTGTCTTTTCCCTGGTGGGTACAACTGAGTGAAAAAAGAGAAAGAAGGCATTTGGATTGCATTGGACTTTTTGGTGAACTGAATAAAAGCCCATATCCCCTTTTGCTATATGATTGGCTTCTTGGGGTTGGCTCAGTGACAAAGTTTAATGTTAAGTTCTGTTTTTTTTTTTTTTAATTTTTGGTCATGAGTGCAGCCACTTGGAAGCATGCAGTGTTGCTCTTAATGTCAGAAACGGTTGAGCTTTGAAAATATTTATTGTTTTGAATTTGTTTCAAGTTGGCATCATTTGCATGTAACCGTTTTGATCAGGGTCTGTGCAATTCACGGTTGATGCAAGGGACAGCCAAGTTATTGTCTGGCTTTAATGGTGATTTCAAGGTTCTCTGTTTATGACAAGTTGGACTTAATTCGGATAATAAAACAAACTACCTTGGGGGATTCTACTAAGCTTCCATAATAGGCCTCTCTTACCATACAAGCTCCTCCACTCTGAGATATTCATTTTTGTATATAACAAGACTTCTTAAGCCTTCAAAGCAATAGGGAAAAAAAAGTTCAAAGGTTGAGTGAAATTGGAGAGTGATGACGAAGGAGTGTGATTCACCAAAGGAACAGCAGCCTCGAGTTCTTGCCATAAGGAGGAATCTGGAGAAACTGAAGCTAGAATTGCACAACATCAACCGAGGAATTGACTCCCATGTACAGGGGAAGAGAGTGAATGGAACTTGGGGGGCTTCAAGATACCTTATTGGAGAGGAAGATGATACCGAATCTGATGGAGGTGAAATTGAAAAAAAAAAAAATTGTGTTTATGTGAATTTTTTTTCTTACTTGGGGCATAACAAAAGTAATATTTGATCCTATAGCTTCACATTGGACATAATGCCCGATTAAAAGGTTCTGATCTATCAATTGTGCATGAATGCTTTGACATTTGTTATTTTGCTGGATATATTTGATCCTATGGCTTCACCTTTTTTCCTGAGTTTTGGATGTGCCCTGGAAGTTTCTAGTGTTTAGATGGGGAAGGGAAAAGGGGGTGGGGGTTGGATTGGATTATCAGTAACCCTCCTTTTTTTTTCTTTTTTCAAACAATAAGTTACCCAATTTTAGAGAAACTTGGATGGTTTTAAACATCAAAAAGCGGAGAAGAAGAAAAGCTTATTTCTTAACCTCCTATTTTCTTCCCTTAATCTTTCACTCCCAAACATACCATAAAGAGCATAAGGGAACCTTAGCACCGGGCCTTTTCCTTCTTGTTCGTATTTTGTGAGCTTGTGCATTTGTAGCTGTGCATCACATACTGCTCATTTATTTACCCTATTGCTCTTTTTCTTTTGAGATGTACCTTTTATGGCATTCAAAATGGAGCTCCTGTGCCAGAAATAGCTTAGTGATGTTGATTCCATTTAAACCACACTGAGAATTATTCACTGCTCAATTATACAGATGAGGATGATGATGCTCAATCCCTTCTTCGATGTCCTTCCTGTGATTTTGAGATTGATTTTTCTTCTCTGCGTATCCATTTGGAAGAGATGCACTGCTATGACCCAAAAAATATGGTATGATGGTTCCGAATTTTAAAATTTTATGTTTGGCAGAAGTTATTGATAACAACCTAACATGTTTTACACTTTTGTTAGACTTGTTCCCTTTTCCTACTTTCATTGATTAATTTGGTAGCCTGTCCGTCCGGTGATTTTATTATGGTTTATAAACTATAGTTCCTAGTGTTAGTGCAATTGTAGACACTCAACAGAAATTTTATGTATCTGCTTGTTATGGTGAACTGTTCTGATCTGTGAGTGAAAAAAAGAAAAAAGATACAGACAAAATTAACTGGCAACCATTTTAGTTAATTGCTAAGAAAGAATGAAATAATGTATCTGAACATTTCACTCAGGTAATTAACTTACATTTGAAATATGGAATCAGACTGACTGCCTGCTTCAATGTTCTTGTATCAGCTATGTCCTGTGTGTGATGAAACATTAGGGGAGGATGCAATCAGGGTTGCACAGAATTCAAGTGCACAAAAGGTATATGTTGCTTATCTAGGAAACTTTGTTAACCTAGCTCACTTTTGGTTTTAAGAGAACTTGATTCTTGCCCCACTCAATTCAATATGTTAATATAATAATCTATACTTTCTATAGAGAGCTTGGAAGTCTGACAAATCTAGCATCTCGTCGGGTGATTCGGTAGTGCTTGAAAAGAAACTTCCTGACAGGGGAAGCAAACACGAACCAGTTCCTGATCCACTTTTGTCACCGTTTGTCCGCAATGTGTCTGTTCGAAACTCCCATGGTATCCATCCTGGTGAAGGTTCCTCCAGGAATGCCGCATACATTTTCAATGCAAAAGGGTATGATCCTTCTTTCCATCTGTATATGACTATTTTGTATTGGTGGTATGTTTGTATAAAGTGAAAAGAGAAAACATGAGAAACTGATAGTTCACAAAGTGTAAAGCATTAAAAGAATGTAGTTCAAAATTAACATGTTTTTTTACTTTATAGTCATTGCTAATCTCCTGTTCTAGGAAATGTTATAAATGTAGAAATATATTTCACTGGTATCAGCTAAACTCAAAAGTGCAGGAGTATATCTTAATCTTATATCATTGTAACTCATTCATTGTTCTATACATAAAATGTAATAATAATAATGCTTCTTAATGATATGGGTTATTGTATAGATGATGGTGATACATTATATAGTTCCAAAGTATTGTATTTTATAGTACATTAATAATTATATGTGTGCTGTGGATTTACAAGATATATCACTTGGAGTTTATTCATTAGTTAGTTAACAATAACCTACATTCTATTCATGATGTAACATTGCATATATGAAACAAGACAAAATATATTCTGCTTTGGAATTTTTTCTTTATTCTTTCCATGTGAAGGTTACTGAAAGAATAGGGAGGAGTGTGAAACAAAACAATGTGCGAGAGTTTTTTAGAGTTGTTAGACTTAGACATGACACGGATAAAAACAAGACTTAGAAATGACTGGAGAGAGGGGAGGGGAGATTTCTTTTTGATTGAGATTCATCTGCTTGAATTCCTATAAATGATTCTGTAGAGTATATTCATGAAGCCGCCAAAATGACTTAGGCATTCACCTGCTAGTTCCATCTCACTGTTAATATTAAATGTCCTTTCTGATTTTATTTTTTTTCTGGTTTCACTAGAAGCCGAATACTGCTGTTCTGACAATATATAGCTTGTTTTGCTCTGAAACAAGTTTAGCTAGTCCTAATTAGTAATTGTACCAAAAGGAGGTTGATTTCACTTTTCTGAAAAGATAATGATCTTTTGTATCTCAAGTTTTAGTTATAGTTTTCAAGTAGTATAGTGTAAATGGAAATGATTTGCAATCGTTTTTAGTGTAATGCATTTGTTGAGATACAATTCAGATTGTTTTTTGAAGCTCTTTCTCCAAATCTAGCTTTGCATTAACCTACTATAACAGTGATTATTAAATTGGCAATTTATAGAACAACATAAAGAGGTATGATGGTACCCTTTAGAGAGGTTTACTCAGTAATTTTAGAATTTCTTCCCATCGTACTGAATATGAAAGCTTTCATTCTGAATCTTGAATTTGTTGTATGATGATACACTTTTAGCCTGAATTACTTTACTGTCAATGTGATGTGTCACCCTCATTAATATCTCCTGTCATTTTGACAAGCATGTTCTCCTAAGAAGCGAATCTATCTTACTCATCTTGTTGAATTTGGTTAGTTAATATTTGTGACGAGTCACAATATTGAAATATTAACTATCATTTTTCCTTTAATACATTTCAAAATTTATTAGTTAAAAATATTTGTTGCATTGATTGTGAGGAGTTTTACTATGTAGGTCCTGCATTTGATGCTGCATAAACTTAGTAGCAATGACTTATACTGTCTTCAAAGTAGCAATAGAAATAAGGTGTATGCAAAATTCTCTACTTAAATCTAATGCCAAAACGTTGCTGGTGGTTTTGTTTGCAGCTCTAGGACAGATGCACCCCAGGATTCAGCTGATGAGCAGGATATTGAAGAGAGAAGGCTGAGGGCATCTTTTGTTCAGGAGTTGGTATCATCAACTTTAATCTAGGAAATATGCGGCTTAGAATTTATAGACACATTCATGCATTCGGATAGCCTTTATGCTCCTAAAGAAAGAACATCGTTTTATTGTCTCATGGGTTTAGAATAGCTGAACTAAGCATTGGATAATCATAAAATTGGATAATTGCCTCGTTTTGCAGGCTTGCATTACTGAACTTTTGAACTTATTTAGGTATATTTTTCGTCTATATAGAAGTTTATGTTTTGCATTACCTTATTATCATGCCAAGAATGAGCTAAGATTCACATATTTTGCTCGGAATGTTTTTAATAATCCAATTGAAGGTTAAATCGTCAAGACCTCTGGATTTGAGGCTTGATTTATTCATCAGGTTAATCTGATGGTGAACTGGTCAGTATTGTTTGGTGTTTCAACCAGGGTGTTGTGGTAACCAGTTTAGAGTTTAACCAAGTGTACTGGCCAGTCTTGTTTGGTTATTATAACATTGCAACAGGGTGAAACTGATGAGCAACTGATGTTCTTTGTTCGAGTATTCATTCCTGCTCAGTTATCTCCCTGTTGAACAATAGTTAGGCGTAACTGTAGTATTAGGTTACTGGTTATTCTCTCTATCATGTTAGAATGAGTTTATGTAAAAAAAAAGTAAAATCCGCAATTGTAGTTTTTAGTATTGATTAATCTTATAAGAAAGGATAATGGAAACTTGAAAAGAACCAAAAAAAAAACCTTATCTGAGAATTTGTTTAGTATTAACTATTTAGGTTGTTTATCCTTCGTAAAGATAGCAGTTAGCACACGTCATTCATGAGAAGCCGATACATGACAACACTCGCAAATTTTATACTTTTTACTCAAGAATTGCCAGTAAATACGGGGATTATAGGGTTTTAAGACACATCACTAACATCAGTTATTAAGGGTGTGTCTGATTTACCGTTTTGTTTCTTTCAACACCAATCCACTGTGGAAGGAGGATTGATATTGAAGGCACATTGAAACGCAGGATTTGGCCAAAACAAACTGGCTCTAACATATCCAAATTCATTCCTTATAGATAGTTTTCTCTTGTCTTACTTATTTTTATAGGTAGTTTTTTAAGTGATATTGTTTTAGTCATAATCCGGGTTAATCAAAATACAAGTGTTAAAAGCATTTGAATGATCAAAGATACGGAGGAGGCATTTCTGCCCAAATGCAGAATGAGAAAACCCTGTAGTGTGTATGTGGAGAACATTTTCATAGCTTAGCATTTGTTTTTGCCGTAGGAAGCCAAGAACACACGTTGAGTCGAACTAGATGCAAGAAATTTTAGCTTCTCAAATATGGTGGCTCTGGACTTTGTGCATATGAAATAGAATTCAAAGCAGAAGCAAATCCAGTTAGCCCACCGTGATAGCTTAACTTAATTAATTAACTAACATCTTTTGCATATTTACTTTCAATAAGAACCTTAAGTTCAACATACAACAAGGAAGAGGCATAACAAACAGGAAAATCGTTCATCCTTCGTCATTGATTGCAATTCAGCAGCAAAAGAAAATGAAGTAAAACAGTAACAAGAACAACAAAGACATTTTCATTTGGGACAGAAAAATATTATTATCCAATAATATCCATCCTAAAAGTGCAATTAAAGTATAAGAAAAAGGGAAAGCAAAGTACAGAAGCTGTATAAAACGGAAAAAATTAATTAATTAAAAATAAAGTGACAGAATTTTCACTCAATAATGGATTGGATAACACCAGCACCAACGGTCTTCCCACCTTCCCTAATAGCAAACCTCATTCCCTGTTCGCAAGCCACAGGAACAATAAGCTCCACCACCATCTTGACACGGTCACCGGGCAGCACCATCGTGGACTCCTCATCCTTATCATTCATGATAGACGTAACCTTCCCAGTCACATCGGTGGTCCTCATGTAAAACTGAGGCCTATACCCTGCAAAGAAAGGTGAATGCCTACCACCTTCTTCTTTCTTCAAAACATAAACAATCGCTGAGAACTTGGTGTGCGGCGTAATCGTGCCTGGTTTAGCCAACACCATTCCCCTCTGAATGTCAGTCTTCTGAACCCCTCTAAGCAACAGCCCCACGTTGTCTCCAGCCAGGGCTTCGTCTAGAATCTTCTGGAACATTTCTACACCTGTGACGGTTGTGTTCCTTGTTTCTCTCAAACCTACAAGGTCAACAGTTTCCCCTACTTTGATGGTGCCACGCTCTACACGGCCAGTGGCGACGGTGCCACGGCCGGTGATGGAAAAGACGTCTTCGACGGCGAGGAGGAAGGGGAGGTCGGTCTGGCGCTGGGGGATGGGAATGTAGTTGTCGACCTCGTCCATGAGTTGGAAAATCTTGTCGACCCACTCGTTGTCGCCGCGTTTGATTGCAGGGTTGGCCATGAGTGCTTCTAGGGCTAAGAGCGCGGAGCCCGAGACAATGGGGGTATCGTCACCGGGGAATTCGTAGGAGCTCAGAAGGTCGCGGACTTCGAGCTCCACTAGTTGGAGAAGCTCTTCGTCGTCGACTTGGTCTTGCTTGTTTAAGAACACGACCATGTTGGGGACACCGACTTGTTTCGCTAAGAGGATGTGTTCTTTGGTTTGGGGCATGGGGCCGTCGGCGCCGGAGACGACTAATATGGCGCCGTCCATTTGGGCTGCGCCGGTGATCATGTTTTTCACGTAGTCAGCGTGGCCGGGGCAGTCCACGTGGGCGTAGTGGCGGTTCTCGGTCTCGTACTCCACGGTGGCGGTGTTGATGGTGATGCCTCGGGCGCGTTCCTCCGGGGCGGCGTCGATCTCGTCGTATTTTTTGGGGGCGCTGTTGCCTAGGGCGGCAAGAGCCATGGTCAGGGCGGCGGTAAGGGTGGTCTTGCCGTGGTCGACGTGGCCGATGGTGCCGATGTTCACGTGGGGCTTCTTGCGCTCGAATTTGCCGCGGGCGGCGCGGACGGTGAAGGTGCGACGCGGGGTGGTGGTGGAAGAAGGGGTGCGGCGGAGGACGGTGGTGGGGTGGAGGAAGGAGGAGGAGAGAGGGGTTAGTTTGTGGGTGTTGGTGGTGGAGGAGCGGAAGGGTGTGGAATTAAGGGAAGAGGATGATGATGCATGGGGGAATAGTATGAGTTTGGAGGAAGCTGTTGCTGAAGAAACTGCCATGGCTGGTGGAGAATTTGGATAGAAAGAGAAGAGGGAAGGGGATTGTGTTAGTGTAGTGTATTGAGTAATGTAAAAATTGTGTATTGTTGTGTTATCTATGGTGATGTTGGTGAGTGTGTGGATAGATAAAAGATGGCCTCACATCAGCTCTATCCTCTTTCTGCCTCAATTTTGGAGGGACGCACTGGATCACATCTTTTTCTTTCTCTTTCTCTCACTAGTAACCCAAGTCAGATGCAATTGAAGCAAGGTGGAGGAATAAATGTTAAAATGGAAAAAAAAAAATTCTCTCCTAGGGTATCACAAACACAAAGTCTTTTTGTCTGTTTTTCTCTCTTGCTAAAAAATATGTCAATTGGAGAGGAGTCAAACTAGTTAAAATGTGTTTTTTTTTTGGTAAATTATAGTATTTATTCATTTTGTTAATTTAGGCTTTGCTTTTTTATGCTTCTTTTTAATTTTGCTTTTAATATTTTCATTTGTTTACTTTTTACTTTTTGTTGCTATATATTGATATTTATATTTGTTAATTATTGAAGTTTTTATGTTTATCATATTTATTCCCCGAAAGGAAGGAGAGATTCTCTTTTATGATTCAACTTATTAGTCTATCTAGAATTAAAATTTGCAAGAAATAAAATAAAATGAATTTATATTAAAAGAATTACTGAGAACAAAGTTTAAATATTAAATTAAATAATTGTCAGGAAAAACTTAGTTCATAAGGATGGAACTCATATTCTTTTGAAATGTGAGATTGCATTTTGTTGTTAATATGAGAATTTATAAATTAGTTGACAATTTATAATTGTTATGGTAAGTGTTCTTTAAATCTTGCGACCACTTGTCTTAATCTAGTGAGTTATTAGGATCTGGATGTTGCAAAATGGGTTGGATCGGTCCAAATCAATCTAGTGAAACGTAAGGTTTTATCTTAATTTGTTTAGTCCAAATTAAATATGAACTTTTAGTTCGATCCAATCATGACTCAATATAAGTTAAACATGCAAAAATATGTTAAAAAGTCCCTAAAAATAGGTTTTTATAGGATCTGAGTTTCATTTTTAGGCCCAAATTAAATTCAGGTTTTTACTCGTTGTTGCCTGTAACCCAAATCGGGCTGCCCCATGTCGGGTTTCACATGAATTTTTCTCATCCAAAATCATATTAAATAAAATAAATGAAAGGTTAAAAATCTTTTCTTATAAATGAAAGGTTAAATGAAAGGATTCACAATAGATCATTAACTAAGAGCCATTTGATACAATAATACTTATTGAACGGTTAAAAATCTTTTTTTATTAATAAATATTAATTATTAATTTGTTAATTTTTATTAGTAGGAGAGATTTGAACTCAATTTTTTTTCTCTTTCTCTCTTTAATTATTAAGTCAATCTTATAACTCTATACAGACAATTTTTTTTAGTAACTACCTATTGAATTTTAACTATAGTAAATCTAATATATTCATCCACTATGTCAACTGTGTTATAAATTTAATATGTGTATTCAATATTAAAAAAAGCATCGTGAGTATTTTTTTTTTTTTGAAAAATTGTTGTACAAATGCCTTAAAGACAAAATTTGTGTTCAATTTCATGTGTGATGTGAGCATATTTACTAACGAAGTTAGCATATTAGATGAACAATAACATGTTAAAATTTTAGAACGACTAAAATGAAACAAGAAGGTTTGAAATGATTAATTTGATTTTAGAGAGACAAAAACATACTTTCCTCTTTATCTTTTTATTAAAGAAGTGTCTTTCAAACAATTACAAATTATATAATAAAAATATAATAAAAAAATAAATAATAGTAATTAATAAGGCCCATCATATTTTGATGTGCTGAAACTCCTAATCTATATTATATTTATCTTTATCTTATTTTTGTCTTTATTTCTAGCTTGTTTTATTTTTACCTTATTATTATTATATTCATACTCGACTTGGTACCTCTTTGGTATCAGAGCCATTATTTAACTCTAGATAGACATAGAGATCTAACTAGTACTAAGAGTTCTCTTTATAAATTTTCAACAAAAACCCTTGAAGACTTATCTGAACACTTAGAAAGTCTTACAAAAACACAAAATTTGCTATTTAACAAAGTGCAAACTTTAGAAAATAAAGTCAACAATATTTTGGAACTTCTTAAAATCAAAGACCAACAAATTCGTTTTTCTACAAACGAATTCGATAAAATCATGACCCAACTCTCTAAACTATCTTTAGGAAAGACCACTAATCAATCCTCAAATAAATTTGTGTTAGCAAAACCAAAAAAATGAGAACTATACCCTTTATAGGAACTTCACAAACAGTTTCAGGACATAACCCTGTAACCGATTCTATAAACCAATATCCTGGAATCTTGGATAGATTCTTTAAGAGAAAAAACTCCCGAACCAAACAACTGGAACAAATAGAAGACATAGAATCCAATATTGATATTGGGTCAAATTCTAAGATAAACTCGTTCAATCATAGACAATTATACAACCAAAACTAGCTAAGTTTTGATAGAACTAGTTTATACAAATATAGAAGAATTGATGACTTTCATCTTCCTTATGGAAGACACGAGATTATCAAATTAATCTCAGAACAAACTTGACGACAACTTCTTAGTACAAATAGAAGATATGTACACTTAGGGTTAATTGCCATAAGCATCAGGTCTCTAACAAGGTCATTTGTGGGAGCTAAAGCTTATGTAGTGCTCTTCGATCAAAGGTTTAGAGATAATAATTCTTAGACCATAATAGGGGTGATAGAAATAGATATAAATCAAACAGTCTGTCTGATGTATATTGCCCCTAATTATACAATGAATCTTGGTGATTTCGTACAAAACATAAACTTAGAAGTCCAGACAATAGGTTTTGGAAAAAACTTTGTAGGACATAACTTACACTTAGGCATCACCTTCATAGGCAGAATAAGTGATCAAATATCCCCTAGATACATGATAAATACTAATCCATTAGTGACAACTTTATCATCTGATGGAATTCAATTTTTGCCACCCAAAATCTTTGATTCCTCTAGAAATCAAAATAATAAATGGCAAACACATATCGATGTTGGATCCTCTAGGAGTGCTATAAGCACCCTTAGATCAGCTATAATAACAAATAGAAGATTATGAAGCAGAAAATGTTTGATGAGTCTTCCATGAAAAGATCAGTGGATGGAAATGGAGGAGTTTGCTGTCCATGACAACCACTAGCCTCATAAATCTCTTTATTCTTCTTCTCCTTTTGGAAGAATTGAACCAATTTATTATTATATTCAATCGGGAAGGGTATGAAAAACTTCTCATTGTGTGCTGGCAGGAAGAGTTTTGTATCATGGGTTTCTCTTATCAAATCAAAATCTCGTTTGTCTGATTCTGAGAAAAACCATTGATACCCTTGTATTTGTGCCTTCATCAGGTTGTATTGGTACTGTATGCTACCCTGTATATCTCAGGTCTCATATTCATCATTGACCAGATAGGGAGTCCCGGTGATCTTCTGGTAGGAGTTTAAACCCTTGGAATTCTGTTTGAGGGAGGGATCAGGATTGATTCTAGACATCCATAGTCCAAAAGACTTTTTGTGGAGATTGTTAGGTCTTCATATTCGAATGACTTAAATTGGTCTAGGTCTAGTCTGGCTTTCCTGAAAAGAAATTTTATTTTGCAAAGACAATTAATTTTACCTTTGCAGAATGACATTTTGTTGGTACACACGAATTTCTGGTTGAAATAGGCATGCACACCTATGTAAAGGCTAGGAATTTGGGTTTGGTTGTTGTGTACCCTAAACAATAATTTTTGTATTTTCTTAAAATTGTTTAGGTTAAAACAGTTTATCATTTGTTCGGGGACATTTGGGCTGATTGAGTCTATGTAGGATTTGGGGGAAGTTTTGGTTTGGTCAACATTTATGATTATGGTTGTAGTTTCTAGCTCGAAGGCCTTCTTAATTTTATTAATAATATCAGTGGTATTTAATTTAAGGACTTTTTCTGTTACTTCCCTTGAATAACATTCTTTATAGATTGGGCTTTTAAATATCCTCCTTTACCAAGCAAAGGTATTTCAAATTAATGTAAACACTTTTTATATGAGGTCCTAATAACAAGATAAAAGTTGTATAACTTTTTGCAGAAGAAGAGACTTTTGTAAGTAAAGGTAACCTTATAATAAATTATAAGTTTTATTGTAAGTTTATTTTCTACCATACTATAGTATTTGGATAATAAATATTAATAATACTTTAATACTATATTTATCATAATATAGTAACGAGTTGAATCATCAAAACATCATAATCTGTATTTATACAGTCCTCTATAAAGAGATATTATTATCATCTAAAACCAGGTTAATAGTTAAAAGGTGAATCAAAATGGAATTAATTTTAATACAAATTTAGGATGAATTATCCTATTAAAAAATAATTAAGATAGAGTGTATTTTACTCTATTTATTATTAAGTCAATTTTTGAATAATAAAAAACAAAAAAAAATTACTAAAATGTTATGTTCAACAAACTATTTTAATTAATTTTAAACTTTTTTATTAATTAAAAAATTTATTTGATTGTTTGATAAATAAGTTTTTTAAATAATTTTTAACGTTTTTTGAAATGTTACTTAAAATAATGTCTTTTAAAATATTAGCTTATAAATTTTTATATTTTATTTATTTTTTATCCTTAAAATATTTATTTAATTTTCTTATTACACTTTTTAAATGTGTTATTTTACATTTTGTATTTCCTCTAACAATTAATTTTACCAAAAATTTATGATTTAATAAGTTAATTTAAAAACTTTTAATTATTAACTTTAAATTTTCAGATACCAACTTACTTCTTATTTTCTAGTTAGCTTTTCAATTAATTTTGTGAAAATCAATCCCAGAGTTATACAAAATTAATAGCAAAAAACTGAATACATGAGAAAAAATAGTTGACGAAATAAAAATCCTTGTCAACAACTTCAATCTATGAAAACCAATTTCCACGAGAGAAGCCTAACCACAGGGTTTTGCTCTTTTTGCTCAGATTATTTGAGGTGATTAATTAAATAAGCATTTGAGAGGCTCCACCTCCACGTGGCATTTTCCCAGCGTTGTTCCTTAATCCTTGATTGCGACGGGTATTTGATTTATGTCTCCACGTTAAGTGGACTTGCTGGAAGCTAGATCACCATAAGAAGACCATTTGCTTATGTCTACATCTTTCTTTGTTTGGATTAAAAGTAAAACAAATTCAAAAAAAGAATAATAAAGTAAAAATATACATTGTTTAAATAGATAACACTTAGAAGAAAATAAATAGATTTTTTAATTTATTTATATGAGTAAAAAGAAAGAAAGAAATATTGCAAAAATGTTTTATATGAATTAAAAATCAAATATGAACTTTTTATTGGCCTTTTTTCAGTATTAGTTATTTCATTGATTTTTATTTATAAAAACTAATTTTATTTTTAAACATTTAAAAAGTGACACACTTCTTCTCTTCTCTTATTTCACAGTGGGAAAAATATTTTTGGAATGGATGGATCCCATTAAATTAATTTTCATTCTCCTTAATTTTCTGTTTTCTCCCATTTACTTAACTCTTAGTATATATGAATAACTTAAAATTTCCTATCAAATATTAAAAAAATGAAAAAAAAATAAGAATTATACTTTATAATATTTCAAAATAAATATTAAATTTAGAATTCAAATCAAATTTTAAAATATGTGATTAAAACACGGTTTGTGCATGAACATTAACACAATGTTTGGATATTTGAAATGTAGTGAAATGAAATTATTGTACAAATAAAACTAAAAGAGTATAATGATATTATTCTTATGATGTTTAAATAATTAATGTGGTGAAAAATAAAAAAAAATACAAAATTTAACTTACAGCATAATCTAAATTATGTAACCATATGGCACATTTTAAATCCAAAAAAGGAAGTTTTTTTTTTTTTACTTGTATAATAGTAACAATGAAATTTAAACCTAAAATCTCATATTTTACTCAAACCTCCCACTTCTAAACTTATTTTAGTGAACAAAAAAAATTATTGTTATTTTGTCTTTTTTTTTTCTTTCACAATACCTTTTTGGTTTAAAGATGAATTTAGTCTTCGTAAATTTACATTTTTTTTTCAATTTTAATTATTTTAAAATTTAATTTTACAATTTTGATACTAAAATTGAAAAATATAAATTTACAAAGGAAGTGTAATCTTCCCTGAACTAAAGTCATATTTAATCCTACCTTCTTATTTGGTAATAGATAAGTGAATTTCTAGAAATACATGGAAGTGCCAACGGTCCAAAGTCTGGTTCAACCAGTGAAAATCCAGTCCGAAGTGGATGACAGGTGGCCCAAGGTGTTACCACTACACCATAATAATCATTTGTTATATATGCATCAAAATAATATATATTTATTTTTTTTATTTTACATTACTTATAAGTGATTCATGCGGTTTAATTGATGATTCATTAATTGGATCATTGGCACAGTATAGCTTGACTGGTTTGATGATCGTCCAATTTTTATAACATTGAGCACAAGATGTGCCTATTCAAGGATCAAAGAACATTACAGATCGTCCTCCTACTTTACCAAAAATTAATAACAATTAGTACTTACTCTCCCATTACAACAAGTTATACATCATGATGTCTCATATAAACCGCATATAGCAAGATAATGCTACATGCCCCCCTTAATAGACCCATTTACTTTAACATGTAGCAATCCCCATTGCTTCCTTGCTTTGTTAGATCTCACAATGCAGTCTGCAATGTCACGCATCAACAACGCCTTTCCTCATATTTGCATTTCATGTTTTCTTCCTACAACACCTTTTCCAGTGATGCCACCTACTCCTAACATCCAATCTTGGTTGCTTTGATTCGTGGTGCCCCTACTTCAAAGCACACAAGATCCATTCCGCAGTGCAATGACATTCACATGATTATCTTCCTTTGCGACCCATGGTCCTTATTTGCATTTCCAATTGTGTTTACTACTACAGCTTTCATGACTTTTACCAACTTCTATTCAAGATACCACTCCTGAGTATAATTAGTGACTATTGATACTCAACAACCCAGTTTTGGTACCTATTTAAAAGTTCGTACATTCCTCACCCTACTCCATATGCATTCTGTTACACACGTACCCCAACCCCTGCACTATGTAACCTTCCTCCCAATGATCTCCCAATCTTTCCCGACACTATACCTTTCCTTTTTTTCCTTCACTTCACCCAATAGACCCCATTTTTTATTTAATACCGGATTCATAATCCATCCCAAAAGAAAAAGATGAGGTGTGTTCTCCTTTGCATTGTTCCATCGCCATGAGCAGATTTTGAAATTTTTTCAATTAGACATTCCTCATGCATCACACCCCAACACTGGAAGAAGTTATCTTGCACTTCCTATGTCCAAAAAAAAATGTTAAGAATGAGGAAGGAATAAAAACAGTAGAAATTTAGTAGGAAAAAAGAGTGACAAACACCAAAAACTAAAAATATGAATGAAAAAAGGGAAAGGAAAAGGACATGCTTGTAGGCAAACTAAAGTCCCTAGTTTGCATGATAGTGTTTCTTCTCTTAAGCACTGTCTCCTTTGCACTCATAAGAGCTGGTACTAGATGGTAGAGGGAGTTTGTGAAGTTGGTCTCTTTCTCCTTCTCCATGTCTCCTTCGCGTGACAAACACAAAACTTGTTTGCTTCCTTATGTTTGATGTTGCTCCCTTTGTTACTTGCATGCATTTACTTTGTAATCTTTGATTAAGAGTGTTTTGTGCCCTTAAGTTTAACTTTAACACTATCAAGTTATTGCAATCTAACTTTAACACTTCCATGTTAGTCTCCCATTTCCATAGAATTCTTGCATAATATTTTATATTTAGACATGTTAAGTGAAAATTGATTTTAAAATAATTATTTTAAAAAAAATTGACATTTATATAAAACTATAAAGTATGAAAATATTTATATTAGTGGGTTATTATAAACAATTGTAGGAAATAAAACGAGAAAATGAAATTAGTTAAAAAATAATTTAATTACTTTTAACCATAAGTTTCTAAATTTTACTTGCAATAAAAGGGTTTTTCTCATAATTTAATTTTATCACTTTGATAATTTTTTTCCAAATAAATTAGAATATTTATTTAAGAAAAACCTTTTACACTTAAAAAAGTACTCCCCTAAAATTAATCATAACGCATGTACTTGACCTGTTGTCCTCTCCTATTTTATCTGTTTTTTTTTTTAATAAAGCTGTTTAGTTATGATAAAAAGAAATAGTTTCAATATTATTAAATGAAAAAATAAAATTAATAGAATGAAAATAGTATTAAGTATTTCTAGGACCTTGAAATATGAAAACAATACTATAGCGGTAACGTTCTAATTTATTAAGGTTATCAAAGCAAAAAACTCAATTTTCTTTCTAATATATATACATCGTGGTTGACTAGCATTTTTTATTTTAAAAAATAATTTTGTATATTTTTTGTCTATATGAATATAATTAAATTAAATTTAAGTTTTTTAACCTTAAATTATAATCCAGAACAAATTTCAAATTTCCAGTAGTTGATCTCCAAGCCCAAAAATCCTAGATGGGAAGACCTTCGTATAAACTGAAACGACAGCAAGTTATATATGTACAAGTATATATTTCCTATAGTTTAATGAATTGTATCATACTATTTACATATGAGAAATGATATTCATATAATCCAGTCTTGTGACCTCTCAAAGCTAATTTCTCGTTTCAACTCCATGTTTTTTAGGTAAATGCAGAAATAGCATTAAGTCCTCCAAGCTCTTGGGACGTTATGCCGTAACGAGATTTCTCCTGCAAAGATGACTCCCCAGTCCCCAATTCCCAGTCCCTAGTTAACCCAGCTGCAATTCCTCTTGACAACATATATTATACCAAGAACACTTGTGCCATTAAAAATTTACCCTCTTATGCATGAATTATGAAACCCAAAATATCAACAGTTCCAAGCAACAAGCAAGATCACAACTTCTAAATTTCACTCCTAAAATGAGCTTTCTAAGTGAACTACTACCATAAACCACACAAAGTGGCATTTAGATTAATGAAGGGCAAGCCTGGCCATTTCACTGTCAGGCATCTGCAGGTTGCATATATTTAGGACCTTCTGGCACATTTCTGGAGGAATTTCCATCAAAAGATCTGAGACAGCTAGTTTGTGTTTCCTCTTTAGTTCATCTAACTCCTCTCTTTGTTTAACCAACAAATTCTCCAATTTTGTTGTTATTTGATTGATGTATTCCATTTCAGATTTCTCACTGGAAGGAGAATCAGCTATCTCATCACATTCCTGCTCAATGGTACCGTCAACACAATCATCAGCTGAAATACCACCATTTGCAGTCGGGTTGTCTTCCTCAGAGTTCACACCTGCTTCATTAGACAAGATTGAAGTCATATGTCGAGATGGAGAGTTTCCACCAAATCCCCTTGGTGAATCTGACCAGTACTTACGACCTGAAGGTAAAATTTCTAATGCAAGACTGCCAGGAGCAACAACAGAATCAATTTTCATAGGAGAGGCCTCTGGCCTAGTTTCAGAGGTATAACTTGAATCTTGATGGTTAAAGTCAACAGGAGTTTCACTGAAATTCCAACTAGGAATGTGATATCGAATTTCAGAATCAATCATCCCAGCAATAGTTGTAACATCTTGATCAGTGAGTTCCAACTCCTCAACCATTTCACTAGCAACAGAGATTGAAGTGTCTGCTTCAGTATCAAAAGGAAAGTGGATATTGCGAATATTACCTGTACGGAAATGAACATCAGAACCAATGAAAAAGCAAATAGATAAACTCTTTTAGGATAAAAAAAAAAACAAGAAGATAAAATTGAGGGAAGACCTGAGGAATCTGCAATTCGCAATTTTAAAAATATTGTATGATTATCTTTCCTCTGACCTTCCACCGTGAATTCCCTACTTGTCTCAACAGAATTATCCTCAGCAATAGCTTGATTATGAGAATTATTTCCTGTATTTGATACAACAGATGATCAACAAAATAAGATAAGTAATTATAGAATTTAGATAATTTAGATGCAGGATATATTTACCTGAATGATGGGTTTGAGATCTTGAAGATCGACCTACACTATCATTATCATAATCTGACTGAAGGAAGGGATCGATCAAGAGGTCTTTCGCAGACAATCGTTCCGACACATCAGCAATACACTTTTCGATAAATGCTTTAACTTCAAGATCAGCCACCTTTGCCAATGATGCTGGCTTTATTCCCTACGAGGAAAGGAAACATCAATAATAAACATAAAGATAATAAAAGACCATAAGGGTCCGTTTGGTTTGAGAAAATAGTTTCCATTTCTGTTTTGACTAATAATTGAAAAAACACCTTTTTCTGCTTTTGCTTTGCTTCTTATTTTTAAAGATTAAGACAAGAGAAGGTGAAAACAATATGGAAAATGTTTCCTTGAACCAAACAAGCCCGTAAACACCAGGAGTTCCATTCAACCAAAGACTTTTGAACAGTTATTTGATTCTTTGCACAACATATCAATAAGACTATGGAAGCAGACAAATATTTTTTCAATGTCAGAATTAAAAAAAATTCCAGAATGATATTCTTTTTCTACAAATTTTACAACCCTTAAAGGCTGTAATCTAACCACTTTTGAAGTCCACTTAAAAATCAAAACTCTAGATCATATCTCTAGCAATTCATACATAAGAAAAGCTAAAACATAACATGATTTTTATTGAAGAAGATATATTAACCATTATTCTCTGAAGAGGAGAACTATCAATGCTACTCCTTCTAACACACTCTCTTTATTGGAGACTACAATATCATGAGCAAGGCTCAACAAGTAAGAAGTGAGACCATAAAGTTTTGTGATTTCCAATAAATTCCAACCAATTCCTTGATTGTGTTCAGAGGAATGTATTGCTAGCATTTCTCAATCTCTAGAAGCCAATTAAAATTTGGGTTCAGCAACTGGAGAAGAAGAAAAAACACCAATTCAGATATTCTAAGATTTATTTTTTCGTCTTTATGTCATCCAATACTTTTGACTACTGATAAAAACAAGCAATGAGGCTGTAGTTCAAAAACATTCAGATCATGGAAATTTCATGATTTTACGTCTTATTTACAGAAGGACCAGCAGAAGTGGTCTTATGATCTCATATTCTTATCAAGTTGAAGTGTAAATTGTTGTACTATTATCCAAAGGTTTGACAAACATCACAGTCTCTAGAAAAATTAAAGAGCTTTCACAATGCATTGAATATTATATCCATCTACATTGAGATGGAATGAATAATTCTAATACCAGTGTGCATCACATCTTAAGTAAAAACATCACAGTCTTGTAAATAAAAGCATGTTAAGTAAAATAGCCCCAACATTTTGAAAACAGAGCACTTGACTTACAGATGTCACTTTCTTGTATATTTGAGCAGCATTGGTGCATTCAATATACGGGTACTCAACGGTTACCAACTCTAGCAAGCACATGCCAAAAGCATAGATGTCAACAAGCTCATTGTATTCCTCTTCATAAAGTTCTGGGGCCATGAACTCAGGGGTACCTAGGCTCATAATAAGAATTACAAACGCTTTCAGTAACAAGATTCCCACAGTACTCCACATAAGAAAAGGGTAATAAATGTAGTAATTTCAGGGGAAACGTTACCTATGACACTGTGAGCTGAATTGGCTTGTTGAAGGATAGCTGCCAATCCTAAATCACCAATTTTCACCTCCCCTTGATTACCATTGACAAAAATGTTATCACACTTAAGGTCTCGATGAATAACCGGCGGATTGTGACTGTGAAGATATAAAAGGCCTTCCAAAATCTGCCTAGACCATTTCTTCACAGCTCTCAAATCAACATGCTTATGTTTCTTCCGGTATCTAAATTTAGAGAAAGTCAAACATAAACACCAAAGCTCACAAAAGTTGCAAATAAAACCAAACAAGAAGCCAAAAGAGAAGAGACTCACTGACGCAACGTTCCTGAGGTGAAAATTTCAGTAATGAAGTTGATGTTCTCATTCTTGGTGTCAACCCATGAATTGTAAAACTTAATTATATTTTTATGCTTCAAAGTCTTGAGCAAATGAACCTCTGAATAAAGTCGCTCCAAATCATCGGAGTTACGCAACAGATCCGCCACCTTAACCTGATTCCAAGCCACTTCAATCCCTTCCAACTCATCAAACGCTCGATATCTAAATTACCATTTCACAGTCAAGGGGGAACAAAAATCCCAAAAGGAATCAATCCATGCTACTTACACACATTAATATCTATTGATTATTGACTAAGCGTAGAAAAATTCAGAGAAACAATAAAAGGATACACTTTCTTGAAAGCCCCTTTCCCTAAAACCTCCTTGTACTGCAGAATAAGCCAGCAAATAAAATCAGATCAATCGAACCAACCATCTTACAATGCATGCAAAACTAATCAATAATCAATACTAATTAATTAATAAAATAAAATAATGTTAAGGGCATAACAGAATGCATGAAGGATCAGCATTGAGCGTGGTGGAATTTCAAACAGACCCGACCATAGCGACCGGTGGGATCAATCTCGACGAACTCGATGTCGGGATCGTCGAGGTCTTGCTCGGAGGAATCCGGCGGCATTGGGGGAAACCCTAGCTGAGGAACGAACGACGTCGTCTATTGCTGTTGGGAAGAAGAAGAATAAGGGAATAGAAAACGGACAAAAATTAAAATATCGGAATTGTTATTAAAATGAAATTTGGAAGAACACAATGATTGTAGTTGGGAGGATCAAAGCTGAAAATCAAATGGGTTCCATTAAAACTACGCTCCCTGGTTCGTTGTCGCTACGACGACGAAGAGGGAAAGAGGGTGCGTGCAGTGTAGGTGGCACGAGACGCAAACTAACATAACATAATGTTGTTGGCTAAGTCAAATACTAATCTATTATAGCGTCCAAGGCAAGTTCCTCACTTTAAGATATTACTCATTAGGACGATTCATTTTTTATGGGTTTTGATTTTTTTGGAGTTTCTTGCCTTATGACTCAGCCCATTAGCTTCCTTCTTTTCTTTTTAAATATTTATGTTATATAATTAAAATTTTTAAATTATATTATAGTTAAAAATTATGATAAATAAATATTTTTGATATTTAAATTATATTTTAGATTAATGATAAATAATTTATAATATAAAAGTAAAATAATGTTATTTTTAATTATCGATTATTTTTTTAAAATATTAATTAATATTAAAGATATTAATATTGAAATTCAATTACAAACAAAGATATTAATTTTTTTAAAATACAAACATTATCGTTGAAAATGATAACTAAAAACACCCTCGTCAGTCGTCCAATACAACTTTTCTAATTTATATAGAGAGGGCTATAAATAAATATTTCACTGTTTTGATAAGAAGTTTAAAAATTATTTTATAATATATATATATATATATATATATATATATATATATATATATATATAAAAGAGTATATATCTTAATGAGAAAAAATATCTTCTTTGAGAGTGAGATAAATATAGAGAATTAAAATTTAATATCAAAAAATCATACGAATAATCAGATAACATTAAATCTTAATTATACATATTTAATTATACATTTAGATTTAATCGTTCACTTTCATAAAATAATTTCCTTTAAAATAATTTCATTTCATAGGATATGTGTTGTAAATTAGAATAATTAAATGAGTGACTTTTTATGAGCTGTTTTATAACTAGAGCATTTGTAAGAATTTTATTTAATAAGAATGTTTTTTGATTTTTTTATATCATTTATTTCAATTTATCCTTTTCATTTTTATTTATAAATTAAGTTTAATATTTTTAAAAGACATTATCAATAGTCAAAAGTAATCTTCTATCACAATATAACTTATTTAACATAATTTTTAAATATAACTTATATATTTAAAATATTTATTTATTACAAATTAGTATATATTTGAAAGTATTTATTTATATAAAATAAACATTTATCATATGCACGGCACAAAGTAAAATACTAGTTCTAAAATAATTATATAAAAAAATTAATATTTTTGGTGCATCAACTATTTTCTCATTAATTGAAGATAACAATTTTATTATTATTTATCACTAATTATAAAAAAAATTATATCACTATTTTTTAAATTAACAAATGACATCATTTTAAAATTGTGACTAGAGTTAAATTTAAACTTTATATATATAAAAAAAAGCCTGTTCTTCGATCCATCATGACTTGAAGTTTAAAAAGTGTAAAAATTGAAAAATAAGAACAGGATTAAAAAAACATATATTAAGTCGAAGACTAAAAATATATTTTAAATCAAGGACTAAATTACACAATATAAAAATTTAAAAATTAAAACAAGATTCAATAGAAATATAAAGACTAAAAATATATTTTATCCTTTCTTTTTCATGAAATACTCTTAGGAAACTAATTGTTACTAGGTAATTAATTAAAAAGATAAAATATATATTAAAAATTACATGATATTTAAAATGAAATTCAAAATATGAATTATATTTTTTAATAAATGTATCAAAATTTTAAATGTCATATAGTATGAAATAAAAAGAGTATATTGATTTTTATTTATATAGAAGAGGAAGCATATTGCTAGATTTTTTTATTTTTTATTTGGAGACATGATATTGTTACATGAGTACATGACCCTATCATGAGATTCATGACTAACATAAAAACTTCAAGAAATCATTGAGTTGGACATTAAATGGCCTTCCATTCCTCCGGTGATTGTTTTAAATTTTAAGCTAACAAGTATATCTTTCATGGATTCTCAATTCTGACCATTCAGTCTCAGTTACCTTTACGTTTCGTTATTATACAAACGTGGGTACATTTATTTATTCGAACACTTTTCATCAAAGTGCTAACCGTTGTAGCAGATGCGCAAGGGCAATTGTGTGAACTATCCAGAGTGTGGAAAACTGGAAATTGGAAAGAATGACTCTGAATGGGAGCTGGAATATGCTACTGGATTAGCTTCCATAAGATTATGTAATATATAAAGAATTAAGATTTTATGTTTGATTCATGTATTTATTTAATAATTTATTCCTATTTTCTGCAAATATTTTAAAATTTAATATGTTAAAATAGAAAATGAGTAATATTTATAGCAATGCTATTTGACTCATTTTTAAGTCATTAATGAATTATAAATAAAAATTTAATGGTAAAAAAATTATATACAACTGTCAAAAACAATTTTATATTATATTTTAATAACAAATTACCATTGATCCAACTTTTAAGGTAATTATTTTTAAATACACTTACAGTGAAAAAAATTTCTATTATCATTCAATTAAAAATTATTATTGGTATAACTTTAAAGATAATTATTATAAAAATTAATAAATCATATAAAACTATTTTACATTGGCACATATTCATTAAATTCTAAAATAATACTTAAACTTTTTTAACATTATTCACCATATTATAATATTATATTAACTTTCTCATATACTAATTGATGATATTTATTTAAAATTATCACACAAGACTACGACATGTATTCTAATCATTTTGCAACAAAATCATAATTAAGATTTTTTAACAATAATGCAAAACAAACTTTTCACATCGACAATCTACATCATTTCTTGGAAACTGATATAATCTGTAACATTCTAATGTTTTTTTAGTATTAAGATTAAGATGAATATTCTAGATTGATTACTAAATAATGGATGTAAATTTTGGATTCCTTTTCATTATTTTTCTAGATTGATCAAATTTGAGCTAAGCTTAGATCTTTGCCTAGTCCTATTGTAGATGATACCAATGATTTGTTTGAGACATGGATGGTGTATATGATATGGGCTACTAACATGTCCAAGGTGAACAGTTGGCGTGGTGCTAGATTCTTGAGAGTATTGACTCTAATGTATTTAGTGGGTTGAGATTTAAATTCTCTTAAGATAGACTTATGTTCTTAAACGACTCATACATCAGAAAAAATGAATGAGTATCTATAAAAAATACTATAATGCTAAAGTAAATAATAATCCACCAATAGTATTTATTGTTGAGAATAAATTTGTATGTCCACGATTCAAGTCATCATATAATCAATTCTAATTTTAATAATAAAGTATTATTTTATTTTCATTGTCATATTTCACTATTTGATTAAATGGTTCATTTGATAATGTCTTTGATTAAAATTAAAGACTTGTTATTATGGTAGAGATTATGATAATGAGAAACAAGTTTGTTCTAATTTTAATCTAAACCGTTCTTGATCATAGGATTATTGTAAATAAGATATCAATAATCTGGATAGATTAATATATATGTGATAATATTTATTGAATAAATATTAATAGATCTCATTTATTAATTTGCATATATAGATGGGTCACATGTTGATGTGATCATTGAATTGACTTAATTGAAATTTTCTAATGGTTAAAATTTACCATAATCTGTTAGAAAATTCTCAAGAAGAGGTATAATAATTTTCTTTGACATGATATTGTCATAGTAATTAACAAGTTATTTGTTGTATTTTGATTCTGGACACCTAATGTTTTAGAGTCCTTGTTGAATATATATTGAATATGATTAAATACCTCTAGAATTAATGATTAATCAAAAAGGAATTCATCAACTCTTAGTAATGAGTTCGAGCTCTATGAATAAAATTATATCCTGATCAGGAAAATTAAATGAAAGAAGAAATGAGTTTTTAAGTCATTATGAGTTAACTAAAAAAGGTTTGACAATAATACCATACTCTAGAGTTAACCCAGAGCTGTAAAGATGGAATAAATTATTACATTACTTTTCTAATGGTTGTTGAAATTAAAATGTTACTTCATGCTATTTAGATGTTAAGGAGTGTTGCTAGACGCCTACCTTGATTAGTATATTAATTTGATTAATATATTGTCAGCTTAGTATTGAACCTACGTGGTTACACACAAACAAGTGTTCTAATCTCTATTAAATAAATTATTTTAATATTTGATGATTAATTAAATTAGAGAATTTAATATGATCAAATGATTAATTATTTCAAAAAGGTGAAATATTATTATATTTTTGCTAGCATTGAAAATATAAATAATATGAAAGATTTGGTGAAAGAAGAAAAACAAACATGTATGATTTTGTATTTGGAATTTGGGTTGAAAAGACAACTAAATACAAGTTTGACTTGATCAATTATTATTTCAATTTTAATTGCTAAATATGGTTAGTAATAAAAGATAACAAGAAATAATATAGCTTAAAAAAAATGATACTATCAATAATGATTTTGATTTGATCATAAATTTGGTATTCTTAGCGTGCTATAGAAATAATCCCGATATTATTTTTCTATTCTTATTTTTTCCCTTGTTAAAGTTGTTATGCATATAGGTCAGTCTCAGTGTAAATACACATAGAGTTTTCACACTATTGAAAAATTTGTATGTTTCAAGAGCTTATCAACAAGTACATTTCCTAATATATCATTTGTTTATAATACAATTTAAATACAAAATAGATATTTTTATTTCGTAATGTGTGTTTTTGAACATCTTTTTTCTTACATTTATATGATTATGAGATAGGTTGAATTCTCTTAAGGCTTCCAAAAGACGGTGATTATACATTTTTTTTGTCTTATGAAGTGATAAAATAACTTTGTTCCATACTGTTGACTTTATTCAATGACGGCCTCTTAAAGATAAGGTATTTTATATTGACCTAACTCGTGATGGGTTGAACTGTAAGCCCAATTGCCAATTCATAATATTCATATTCAGCCCAAACATGAACGTGGCCGATTTAGACATTGGGTTCTCATGCAGTAATTAATAGACCATGATGTGCGTACCTTTTTTCTTATGTTTTTTGTTGACATTATTTCTTTGATTTGGGGCTTTTAGGCGCCCCTGTTAACAAATAAATAAATACAAACTTCCAAGTCAACTTTAAGATGAATCTTGATTATTTAATGGTAATGGAAAATCAGTGGCTCTTTAGGGGTAAAAAGACAACATACTTCAACACATAAACATGGACTCCCTTTAATGCCTAGCTTTTTATTGTTCCATCAGTAAAAATGTAACCAAAATTACCCCAAAGGAGAACTTTGCTTAGTGAAAAGACATGTATTAGTCAAGCAGCGTAAGTTCAACACTTGATGAACGCCAAAAGAATACTGAGACATTGTGTGACCTATGCATGCGTTGTGGAGACTGGAGAGGCATGGGCCCTGAGCAGACCAGGCTAAACGTGCAAAAATTATGATGTGGCCCATAACATCAGTGGTCCCAATGATGGATGGCCTTTTATTTTTTGTCAGATCCCAAGTATGGCTGGAAGCCATATTCCGTTTCTGAATTAGTGGGCCTGAAATTATGAGGCTGGAGCAAGAGGAATTCAGAATTTCCTGAGTACTTATTGCATGGGCTGTGACTACTGACATATTTCATATCCACTTGCATTAACTTTTCTTAGCCAATTGAATTGAATTAAGTGTGTGTTTGAATGAGTGTTGGTAAAATAATTTTGAATAAAATTCATTTTGTAAAATAGATTTTAGTTATAATTAATTTTAAAATAATGTGATTCATGTTTAAGTGTTTGCATTATAAAGTTAAAAATAAAGTTCAATACAAAATTTTAGATTTAATGCATAAATCACTCAAATTTGTTTCAATTTAATATCAATTTTAAATTTTTCTTTAATGTGAAATTAAATATATAAAAATATATATAAAATCAAATTTTCAACGTAAAACCAAATAGGCTTTAAATAGATATCCACGGACAAAAAAAAAACAAATAAACATCAATTGGAATTGTATTTTTCTATTTATGATAATAGTTTTCTTTAACGAATTTATGATAATAGTTAAAGACCCTTTCAAATATCATCATTACGTTAATTTGATTGAAACTTGATTTAAATCTCTTAATAAAATTTTGAATTCAATTTTTATAAATAGAAAATTGTAATTTAATTAGAAGGATAAACTTCAATAAAGATAATTAATCAAATTTTATAACAAAAATTAGTCATTAATAAAATTAATAAATATTATACTTCACACCAATAATATACTTAAAGAAAACAAAGCCTTTCAAACAATATATATAAACAAATCTTTATGTTTTTCAATGATTATTGAGAGATAAATTCATTTACGAAATGTACATATATAATAAGACTTGAACTCTAAACTAAAGATGTTATAGCAATTGTTTAAAAATAAAAATTAATAGTTAAATTCAAATAATTACCTAATTTATTATATGAGAAAGTAGGTCATATTGATAATGTAAAATTACTGTAAAAAATTATTAAACTTATATTATATATCTACATGCATTTAACTATAACCTCAAGTGGTAGTTTTTCAATTAATAATTATAATTTCTTATTTAGATCCCTAAAATATTTTAGAAGAGTTACATTATAAAATAAAATACTTAATGTACGTGGATAATTGAGATTCTTTGGTCAACCCCCCAACCCCCCATGTCGAGAGTCCTTGATAAGGAAAACTAAATAAAAGTAAAGAAAGTTATTATCTTATTTTATCTCACCATCAACTATGTTTATTATCAGATAATCTTGATTAGTTCTTCCTTAATCAAGAGATAAGACGCATTAACCTTAAAGCCCAAAAGTTTATGCATAAAACGAATTAATTCTATGAAATTAGACACTCTATTTATATTTTTCTTTTTCATTTTTTATTTATTATAACATCATGTTGACTTAAGCATAGAAGTGTGTTTAGAGAAAATTTTCTGCTTATCTTGAGAATGAGAAAAATCAAACACAAAGGATAAATAAGAGAATTTATTGCGGCATTAACGGAAAAAAGTACCTAGAATCCTTGAGTAGGTACACTTAATACAAGAAAAAATGTGTGATAAAATTAAAAAAAGGGGCAACTCTTTAAAAAAAAACAATCATTTAGCATTGCTTGAGTATCTAAATTTATAATATTAAACTAAATTATGCAAAATTATTAATAAGTTTTGCTAGTATGGAAATTCACATGTCATATTTTTCATTTGCTGATATTTGTAATTAGAAAGTAGAATGAAAACTATAAAGGTTATATTAATAGGCCATCGGAAATCATTGAAACGTTTTGGTTGACATAGACCGTCGTGTTTTCAATGCTAATTAATTTATATGCACATATATGCCCTTCTAAGATCCATTTCAAGGCATAGTCATGTCTTATCTTGCTTAAGGGGGTCACACTAGCATTTTACTTTTTTTTCTTTTTTATCAGCACAAGCATGTGAATAAAATAAATGTTATTTTATATAATTAAAATTTATAATAAATAAATAGTTTTAATCATATAAATTATATTTTAGATTTATAATGAAAAATTTATATTGTGATATACAATTATTTTAATTATTGATAATTTGTTTAATATAAATATTTAAATTCAATTTAAAATAAAAACAAAAATAATAAATTGAAAGAGATCAAATATCAAACAAACTTTTATAAACATGCTAGCCGGAGAAATTTTAAATAAACTACTCTTGTTAAAAAATTGCTTCTAAAAACACTTTCATTTAGTATAATTATTCTAAATTATTTATATCTAAGAGAGAATATATTATAATTTTCATATTTTATATTTTTCTTACTACATCACCTCAACTCATATATTTATTTAAGAATTAATTATATCTTTTATTTTTTCGTATTATAATTATATGATTTTAGTTTTTCTAAGTTTTAACTGTCAACTTTAAGAATAAGTAAGCATACCAAATTAATTACAATGTCATGCTGACATCATAATATATGTGACCCAACCTTAAATCGTTGTGTTTGGCAGTAACTTACATATGTACCGTAAACACCTTGCACATATTGTAAGCTAGTAAAACTTACATGGTGCCAAACTGCCAAAACTATAAAATATTGTAAGCTTAATATTTTAGTTCTATGTAATATACTATTTTTTTCTTCTGTTTTTATAAAATATTATTTTTAAATATTCCTTGTAATTTTTTTAGTCTTAATGTTTTTAATGAGTAATTATTTTATTTTAGTCCTTATAATATACTTATCTTTCATTTTTGACATCATAATATATAAATAATTTTTTCTCTTAGTCCTTTTTTTCCAAAGGG
Organism: Glycine max; assembly: GCF_000004515.6. NCBI lineage: Eukaryota > Viridiplantae > Streptophyta > Magnoliopsida > Fabales > Fabaceae > Glycine > Glycine max. Next base: position 14,906,206 of record NC_038242.2, on the reverse strand, counting down.
AGTAACATAAATAAAATATTATAAGGTCTAAAATAATATATATATATATAATAAAACAAAATAATAAGAATCAAAATAAAAAATAAATTAATCTTACAAGGAATATTTCAAAAAAGTTATTTTACAAGAAAAAAAATACGCTGTAAGAATAAAAACATATTTAATTCAACATTATTGTAGCATTGTTCATTCTGTAACAAGGGTTTCTCAAATAAAATTAATGCTAAAAATATTATTCTGATGCTACACTTACACATGCCTCCCTACTTACCATGTAAAATCTTCTTTTGTCTTTCGTTCACTTCTTTTGTGGGCGAAACTGGTTGCGGCTATAATGTTTGAAAAAGTTGAAATGTTATCCAATTGCATGTGGACAGTTATCATAAGTTAAGGCTAAGGTCAAATTCAATCAACAGTCACTAGAATATATATAAAGATAACCCCCTTCCCCTTTCTTAATTTGAGGGCTAATTGATGACCTGAAACAAAAGACCCTTTTGTCTTGACGTAAAAAGCTGAATTAGACCATTACTCCATTTGAGATCAGATCTACAACTGCAATCATATCAATGGATTCGTCAGATTTTCTCCACAATTACCATTCTTTGATTTCTTGATCTTACCACTCTTCTTTCAAGTAAAGGTTGTAATGGTCGGGATAAAACTTAATAAAAGAAAATGTTAGGTTACAAGCATTAATTTGGGGCAGCACAAAGCTGATACAATATTAAGTGCTTTCATTCTAATGTATAATATCTTAATCATGAATAAAATTTTAACATTAATGGATCATATATATAATAATCAAGACACCAAAATAATTAATAGGATAAACTAGCAATAAAAATATATTTATTGAAGACATAATGTACTTTTTTCTTTTTATAATATTTTTTATATTATGATATTGGTTTATATTGATGATTAATTTTTGTCTACTAACAAAAAATAAAATGATCTGAACATTAAGTTATAATGAAATCTTACTCCCTTCCCTTCTTTTTAGAAGGTTTTGAACTTTAAGTAACAATGAAACATTTTTCTCTTATTTTTAAAAAATTAGATAGGATAATAGACAATTGTAAAAAAATACTGCCCTTATATTTCAATACTTATATATATTCATTAAAAAGTATAGAAAAGACCTATCTATCATTGGTTGTCCTTATGAAGGGTTGTATGATTGAAACTATCTTGAACTTATTCAACTAATTACATTATTTGAGTATGTTTATCATCATTGATTTTCATCATCAAATTTTTTTTCTAACCATTTTCATCATCAATTCGTCACAAATAAATATTCTAAAATAAATTAAGACACCGTTTAACTAATGTTTATAGAGATTGGGATTTTTCTTATTTTTTAAAATTCTATTTTTTTTAAAGAATTTTTAGAATAAATTACTATTTTAATTAGTCAAGTCTACCACACAACCAAATCCAACCTTATTAAGGTTGGGTCAAGTTGGGTTACTTTAACAAAAAAAAAAAAATAGCAAAACGGCATCCCTGCTTCTAACTCTGTCTAGAAATACGCACTTTTAAATATGCCCAATCAAAATCGGTACCTAGGTTTCGAAAAAACAAAAAGGCTTTATAAAATTAATAAAAGGTTAATTTAACCAAAATAAAATAGATAAGAAAAATTGGACACCTAACATGCGGTTATTTCAATTTAAATATTAAGTCCATATTTGATTTGATATTATCTTCTCTAAAATCACGTTGAAATGAGTTATTTCAAGTGAATCTTTACATGTTTGATTTTTAATTTTAAAAAATAATCTTGGGTTCAAAATTATTATAGCTGAAGCAATTTAATTTGAATTAGTAGCTTTTAACTTATATGAAAAATATATTAAATTTTACCATTAACTTAATTCTATAAAAATTCAAATAAAGCTATATCACTTTAAATATAATTTTAATCAAAATAATTTTTTTAAAAATCAAAGTTTACTGAAACAAATTTTCTAACCTGATCCACATAGACACTAAGAGTTATACTTTCGTCCCACATAATAAAGAAATAATGTTATCCATCTCGAAAAAAATTATTTACCTTTTTAATGATATATATGATTTGTAAAAAAAAAACAAGAAGGATAAATTTGATGGTGGATACATTAATTTTGTTTTTGACAACATGGTGGAATACATTAATATTAATAAGGTTTTTTTCATTGGTAAGAAAGAAAAAAAGGCAAAAACTAAAAACAAGGGTACAAGGTTCCCGTTGTGTCGGCTAATAACTGTTGAGAAAACTTGGATTTTCCCGCTTCGTGATAAGATAGACACTTAGTAATTAAAGGTAGTAATGAGAGCACACGATTATAATTTTTCAATATGGAGATTCTTCCACTATACAAAATGATAGTAGGGTTACAAAAATGTGTTTACAAAATTGACTCACTCTATGGTGACTCACTCAAGCTTGAGGATAGAGACTTCCCAAACTATTTATCTTCTCTCTCAAAGAGGCTCTTTCTCACTCTAATAAGTGGATTCACTCTTGTCTTGGATGGATAGGAATGAAGGCTCCTACCCTTATTTATACTACTCCACCTCCACAATGAATGGTGGAGATTACTTGTATCCTAGGGTGGAGACTAATTCTCTAGAATGCTCCACACATTCTAGGAGTCTCTACACTCTTCTACTTTCTTCCATACTTTTTCACAAGGTTCCATAAGGTTCCACACATTCCTAGAATATTTCAGAGGTTTCCACATTCTTCCACAAGCTTCTAGAGAGTTCTACACTACTCTAGAGTTCTCCAAGACATTCTAAAAAATTTTACACTTTTCCAAAAAGCTCCAGAATTTTCTAGAACCTCTCCAATTAAGAAAGAATCCCAACAATAGCAAAGGGCGGACATCAGTAGCACAAGAATCAAACACAATATAGGTTGTGATAGATTTGGCTCCTCATTTAGCTAAAGCATCAACAACGTAATTTCCTTCTCTAATGGTGTGCTGAAAAGACACATACCAAGTAAGCTGTTGTAACCCACGAATAGCATGAATGCAGAAGCATGAGGGTGATGATCTGCAACTCCGTCTTTGATAAACTGAAGAGTCATCTTTGAATCAGATTCACAAATAACTACTGGGTAACCGAGCTCCCTAACTAGTTTGATGCCATAATAAATATCAAAGAGCTCTCCCGTCATGTTTGAGCTGTAACAACAAGAACCAAAATAATCAGTTAGCCAATTACGTACCCAAATGATCTTTGAGCAAGCCGCCAAAACCCGAGTCTTCTGGATTCCCAAAGGAGCTATCATCAACATTAATCTTGATCACTGAAGGAGGAGGAGGATTCCATTTGACGAACAAGAGAGTTGGTTGATTGAAAGCGTCATTGATGTTGCTAGTCAAAACAGTCAGCAAGGTCATGATCTGTTTGTTTATAAACCAAAGCGTCTAATTGTTGTCGTTGAAGACAACTTCATTCTGATCCCGCCAAATGAACCAAAAAGTTATTGCAAACAACAGTTGGTTCTTTCCTTGAATGTGATATTGAAGCCAGCAGCATGCGTCCATGGTGAAGAAATTATGAGGCTGTTGGAGATGGATCGATACTGCTCCAAATCTAAGAAGAAGAAGAAGAACTGTATTCGGATTTGGTGTCATATTCCCCCCCGAGAAGGAGTGGTTCCAAGTGACTTTATCAGGCAAGGCTTCATTGATAAAAATACCTAGGAGGGTTGTCATGATATAATTTGTAACAACTTTCCTTTTTAATCAAGATAGTCTATAAAATCTCATTTGATCCTAATAGTTATTATTTTTTATCTTTTTTTTAGTTATTATTGTCAAGTGTTAACTAATGCTCTTTGAAATAAAGCTCTTTGAAATAAACATGATATGGCTCATTTAAATTTATGTTCATTTCAAATAATGCTTGTTGACACTTGATGAGGAGGATCAAAATTGAATGTTCCAATCTATATGGGTTAAAAGAGAAAATTATTATAATAATAAAGATTAAATGAATAATTGAACCTATTAAAAAAATTTTATATGTAATTTTTTTATTATAATGACTATGTTTGATAAAATTAATTAAAAAATTAGCTGAAAGTTAAAAAGTTAATTAAAAATTAAAAAATTATGTTATTAAATTAAAAGTGTTTGATAAAATTAATTATTTATTTAAAAAATGTAAAATAACAAAAAAAACAATAAAATCATGATTTATTTGAAAGTGAAAGAAAATATAAAAAATTAAAAATTATCATTTTAAAAAACGTTACTTTAAGTAACATTTCAAAAAACGCTATAAACTATTAAAAAAATTAATTATCAAACAATCAAATAAGTTTTTTAGCCGGTAAAAAAAGCTAAAAACTAATTAAAATGTCTTGTCGAACATAAACAATTACTAAAACTACGAAATATCAGTTATATTAATTAAACAATGCTACCAATAATCTATTTTAGATATTATATGTGATTAATTAGAATTTATTGAAACTTATCAATTTTGATAATTTTTTTTTCTCAATTAATATTTCTCTTAATTAATAAATGAGAAACGAAACTTAAAAAAATTAATAATTTTTAATAAATTTTAACCAATCACAGTCACAAAAGAATATTTGAAAAAGAGTGTTAGAGAAACTATCATTAACATTCCTTGTAAATTTAAGTATTATATATATTAATTTCTTTAAAAACCTAATATATCTTTGTAATGCTCATTATCAAAAGTTAAATGTATTTTTTTAATTTAATTAAAGAAAAAAGATTATATTATAAAACTGTCATCCAATCACAATCCATAATATATCATTAATATATTTGACTTTTATGATAATTATTATATTTTGTGAATTAAACTCATTTAATTAATTGAAAACTAGTATGTCAGCCATTAATTTTTTTTTTTATGAAACTACCGATTATTGAGGTTGGATGTAAAATAAAATTTAAAGAGGCCACAGGTAAGAGAGATTATTGAAAGTTGTGCATAATATTAAAAGGGTTGTTTCTTCATTAACTCTCACTCAGTGCCAGGCCATATGCCAGCCGGTTTGGAAATATATAACTTTTCTTTTCCAAACCCCATTAAAACACTTCTGGCACCACCTTGCGTTCACACACAGCTTGTCACTCAGAAGTGAGATCTCTCTCATTCACTCATCTCTCACTTCCCCCACCCCCACCCAATCCACTCTCATCCCTCTCCTCATGATAGGTAACTGACTCAACATCAACAACATTTGTTATTGATCTATCTGCCTCAAGTAAGATTGTCCCTCTTCTTCTGTAGAGAATACTTGTGATCTCTCTGAGAGCTATAGCGACAATGCAAGACGCAATTGGGATTCCAGCATGCTTCTCTTCTGCTCTGAAGTCAAGTGATGATCACACAACCGTGACTCGTTTAGGCCAGAGCGTGCACATGTCCCTGTACAGAACAAAGATTGCTGACCAGTGCCGCTTGATCACCATCACATGGTGCAAAAACGTGATGCTCCATGGGCTTTCAGTATCAGTGGAAGGCCCAGAAGGAGAGGCCCAATACTGCTGCAAGGTGGAGCTGAAACCATGGTACTTTTGGAGAAAACAAGGTTCCAAGCACTTTATCGTACACGGTGACAAAGCCGTTGACGTTTTCTGGGACCTTAAAGCCGCGAAATTCCACGGCGAGACAGAACCAACCTCGGAGTACTACGTTGCCGTGGTGTGCGACAAAGAGGTCGTGCTTCTGATCGGTGATTTGAAAAAAGAAGCTTACAGAAGAACCGGGTGCAGACCAGCGCTTATTGACCCAATTTTGGTTTCGAAAAAAGAACACATTTTTGGGAAGAGAAAGTTCTCTACAAGAGCCAGGTTTCACGAAAAAGGTAGGTGCCATGAGATCTCAATAGAGTGCAAGAACAAGAGCAACAACAACATTGGAGGAGATGGAGATAAGATTCAGCCAGAGATGGAGATAAAATTAGATGGGCACGTGGTGATCCACGTGAAGCGCTTGCAATGGAAGTTTAGAGGGAACGAGTCGATTCATCTCAACAAGATGAGAGTGGAGGTGTATTGGGATGTTCACGATTGGCTCTTTAGTCCTGGTTTGAAACATGCTTTGTTTATTTTTAAGCCTGTTTTGTCATCATCCAATATTTCTCTGTCATCATCGCATTCAATTTCATCATCTTCACCACCGTTGTCATCATCATCCACACCGTTATCTACTCAAACGGGGAGTTCTGGGTCGCTGGAAGGGTTCAGTGTCAGCGAGTCTTCAGAGTTTTGCTTGTTTCTATATGCTTGGAAGGTTGAGCAGTGAAAATTGAAGAAAAAGGATCGTGCCATGGTGTCAGCGTAACGGTATTATTATTAATATTGTGATGGACTTATTGTATCATCTAAGGGGAAAAATAACGATGGGAAATGACTTGGTGGCTCTTCAAGTTATGGAGAAAGAATGCAATGGTAATGATGATGACGTTGAGAATGGTTTGGGACATGAAAGAAAGAGAGAGAGATTTGGATTGAGAAGGGTGGTGAGGCCCAGAGAGTTAGTTACAGCTGGGGTTGAACAATGGCGCGCATAAATGGACAAAAACGGATTGAATCGCACACACATGCCCAATAATTCTCCATGCTTCCACGTCATTCTACATCTGTCATCTACTGCTTTGGAAATTCTTTATCTCTCTCGATCTGATCTTGAGAAGCGAACTATGTATATGTAATATATGTTTTTTTTTTCTATAAATATTTATCAACTAATTAATGGTGCATGTTATGTAAAGCTTATATAACATAAATATATATAGACATTAGATTATTGAACTGAATGTCTGTATTTGCCCATGAAAGGCTCTTCCATGTGACTAAGTTCCCGTGAAGAACGGGTGTTTGATGGCGGCGATCGATATAGAAATTTAAAAGCACAAGAAGGTAAAATCCCATAGGGTACGATAGTATGGAAGGCTGATAAGCAAGGAAAAATTTAGTTTCAATTAAAAATATATTTTAATTTAATATTTAATATTGATTTTGAATGTTGTGTTTTACTCTTTTTCTTGGGTAGAAAATGTTAAATTTTTATTGTGTTAATTTTGAAATAAAATTTAACTTTAATTAAAAACATTCAAGAAATTGCTCATAAATTTGATCTAATTAAAAATATTGTGAAAAACTTACATATTTTTATGCTTAATATGTATCGATAAAATTATGGCTCGCCTTTTGATGGTTTACTATCCTTTTTGGAAATTTTATGCAAATATCTTTCGTAAGTTATTACAAAATAGTTTATAATCTTTTACACATTTTTTTTTCTAATGTTTCGTCATAAAGCAATTCAATTGTTTTTTTAAGCTGAACTTTGAAAAGTTTTTTTTAGACAATTTCAGCATCTATTTCATTTTTCTATTTTATTATTGATTATTGAAAGTTTCGTCATTTTGAAGCCGAACTTTGTATACAATTACTTTTTCATTTGACAATTGTTAAATGAGATTCTTGACTCTGTATCATATTTATCATTATAGGTTAGATTCTAGGGAAAAAAATTATTAAAAACTCATTTTTTCTTCAAAAAATATTGTTTTTAATGTAAGTGAGGGAGAAAAGAGGATTTTTTGTGCAAGTAAAATTCAAGAACCCAAATTAGGTTTTACTACTAGAATAAAAAATGACAAAAGTTTTTGTATCTTATATGACATCATGAAATTCACAAAAAATAATCTAAGAATCTAAAATAAATTTTTTCACTAAAGATGTTTTAACAGAGATTCTTGAATTAGATTCTTGAGCTCAAGAATTCCTATATATCCATGAGGTCTGCCATTATTTTTACTTAAGTTTTTCATGCTAAAGGTTGGGTTCTAGAAGAAGAACTCCTAAGAACTTTTTTTTCCAACAAATATTGTTTTTTTTAATATCATTTGAGAGAAAAGAAAAGTTTTGTTTTGTTTTTCTTTTTTTATGCAAGTAAAATTCAAGAACTCAACTTGGGTTTTACTACTAGAGCAAAAAATAACAAAAATTATTGTCTCCTATTTGTCATCATGAAAGTGGTCCTAGAATCCAAAATAGATTCTTCCATTAAATATGTTCTTATAGAAACTATAAAAATTTGAAGTACGCTTAGAGCTCCTTTTTGTAACGATGTTTTTTTTTCCTACTTTCTTCGTTCTCTTTTATATAATTTTTTTTACATATATTAAAATATTAACTTACTTCATTATTGGAACTTGATATTAAACACAAATTTTGTATTAAATGAAGAGTATTTTTAATCTAATCTGACAAAAAATAGTTAAGAATAAATAATTTGAGTTTTTTGCTTATAAAAGAGAATGAGCAAGTATTATTTTCTCACTTCAATGGGAGAAGAAGAATGTGAAGAATGATAGATTCCTAACATTATTTCACTCAATACCCAAAGATGGGAGCCAAGTATTACACCTAGAAACAAACTTACATGGCTCATGCCGAAGGATATCATTGTACTTGTGGGGAAATAAATGCTTTAGACAAGTGGCCACAACTTTTGAAGAGTACATTAAAATTGATCCAATAAACGAAACCAAACAAATGATTAATACAGTTAGGTCACCTCGCAAATTCGAAAGTATCTCATTAAGTAACATTTTATCAGATGAAAATATTCACAACTGCAACAAAATACTTTTGTTAAGGAATGAAACTATTGAAGCATAGAAACTATGGGAACTAGGGAGAGCTTTGGAGTGACATTTGAAGGCTAGGAAGAGAATATTGTTTCAAAATTTGTGTCCATGGAAGAAAGGGATAAGAAGGAAACAAAACTGAAGGCAGATGGAAAAAACCAAGTAGGTAAGCAAGCTCATCAATGAATATATTATCATATGATGTGAGGGGGTTACAGGGAGAATAAAATGGAAGTTTATCAAGCAGGTGGTGGTCAAAGAAGAAGTTCAGTTGTTATGTATTCAAGAAACCAAAAGAAGAGAAATAAAGCTTCACGCGTGTGGGGCATTGTGGGGTGATAGGGAGATTGAATGATTTCATAGCCTTGCTATTAATTTGGCTGGAGGAATACAGCGTGTGTGGCAAAAAGAAAGCTTGGCAATCACAAATCTATATATGGGTTTTCAAAAATAAATCACAAAATTAGAAATAACATTTATATAGAAATATAAGAAATTTAATGACTGTTAATCGTAAAAATTATATTTATTCGATCTTCAAATATAGTTTATGATTATAAAAGGATAAATTTTTACTAAATGATTCTATTAACAAATAAATATTTAAAGATGAGACATAAAATTGATTCTCGATTGTAATTTTTTTTTAATCAAACAAGTAAGTTAATAATTTTCAACTTATCAAATAATTGTCTAATATGTATTACATATGGTGATAGATAGTAATTTTGATAAAGATAACCATAGGTAATTATAGTTGTGTCATATAGTGGTTTGTAAGATAATTTTTAAGTAAATTTTATAATAGTGTTTTGGATTCAAAAGTTAATTTCAATAGCAATTCTAATAATAACTAGAAGTAGAGATTGAAATAGTAAAGGTTTCGAGAAGAAATAAAAATTGAAAAAAAGTAAAGGATTTAGAAAAATACACTAAAATAAAGAAACGTGAATTTATAAAAGTGAGAATGAATGCATACATTATGACTCTCTGGACCAGTAGTCAATTTTGATGTGCAACGTGCTGGTGTTTGAGGAATTCAATAATAATAATCCAATCCACCGAAAAATTGGTAGTCAAAGATCTTATTTATAAATTTCTAACACTAATGGTCAAATTCTATGATTTTAACACATATACAATAGTATTTCTAAATACATATATCTAATGTTATTTGATAATTTTGTATAACTTTTTCCATAACTACTTGAACTGATATTTCAAATTTTGAACTGTCATGCTTCTAAGTGCTTTTAAATGTCGGCATGCTTTAATAAAAATGTTAATTTCTATCCAAATGAATTCTTTCGATGACGGATATAACTTCTCAGATTTTATTTCATAATGTTGATCATTCTTTAATACACTTTTCATTTTTTTCCGAGATAATTCATCACAATTCTATAAATTTTATAACTTAGATAAATTTTATATATCAGACATAACAATAATTAAATGTGAAAATTAACATAAGATTAAATAAATAATTTTCGAAAGTCATTGTTAATTTTATTATTAAAAAGTTACATGCTTATAATTCAAATTTTATTAATTTTATGCTAAATTAGTCCTTCTATATTGACTTAGTTATTGAATTTTATAATTTCATAGCATTTTAGTCTTTATTCCTTTTTAGGAATAATTTAGTCTTTATTCATAAAATGTTAAAGTATATAATTTAATTTTTTTCACATAATGTAATATCACCCAAATATCATTTTTTTATTTTTGAAATTCCATGATTATATTTTTTTTAACAAAAAGGGTTTTCTATTGGCGTTTGATAGTTGATATTAGAAAGCTACTCAAACACTTAAATAAACAGCGAACTATTTCATATTTTGTAAATCATCCCATGTTTTATTTCTCATTTAAACATATGATATTATATAAACACTTCTATTATATATATATATATATATATATTTATTTTAAGAAACCGATATTAACATAGGATGATAAATACATATTTTGAAGTAGTGAATTCAATGATTGAATTGATGAAAATAACATTTTATATCAAATTATAAGATAATGTAATAATTATTTAAGTTACATTGATGTAATTTGATCTTTCTTCTTTATCTATATATTGCTTTCATAATTTAAAATAAAGAAAGTTAATTTACAATATAAGTATTACCAACACAATTTATTTTTTTGTCTATAGGAATAAAAAATAGATACTAGGGATTGAGTTAGACCCCTTTGGTTACCAACACAAATTTATATATATGAATATCATCCATGTATAAATCTACTTGTGTGTATTGATGATTATTATTAGAAATATCAAACATTAGAAAGTAGTCAAAGAGTCAATATTATTTTTTAATTTGGTTTTAAAACTAAATAAGATATGTTGTCAAATATACTGTCAGTGTTAATATTTGATTTTAAATTTGAACTTAAATTCTTTCTCTTTGAGGTTCTTAAAAAAATAATTTGATTTTAAATTTCTTTGTTATATAGATTTTTTTTAAAATTAATTACAAAATAAAATGAAAGTAAATCATTTTCATACAAAACATATCAAAGAAACTTAATAAAAGAGTTATTTTCTTACAACATTGTTTTTTTAAATGTTAGTAACCTACTTTGTTAACACATCATTGGTAGAAATTTATTAAAAATTTCAAATTTTAATGGATTACACTTCTCATCTATATCTAATGACTTTCTTAATTTTATAATTTTTAATAAATTTTATCCAATAATAAGATATATGTTAGAAGGAATATACAAGAATGTGTTGCTAATACTCTAATTAATTATTTTGTGCTGTAAATATTTTTTCAGCTGTAAAACATTTTTATTAAAATTATTTCCTTACAAACTTTTATTTTCTTTGAAAAGATCTTTTTTTAAAAATAAGGAGAAAAAATAAATCAAAGAGAAAATATTTTTAAAGTAACGATTATATAAAAGTTAAATATTATAACCCATTCTATTATTTTCTTTTTCTAAATGACTTCAATACAAAATATTTAAACTGACATTTTTATTCCATTCTAATAAAACACATTCTATCTCATTATATTTATATTTGATCTGTTTTGTTCTATTTTGTATTGCCAATTCCAAATATATCCATAAGATCTGACCCATACATGATTAAAAGATTTAACTTAAACAAATGTACAAGTTCAAGATATCATTATGTTCCTAGAAGTTTGAGGCTATCACTAGCAACCAGTCTCTCTTAAACAAACACACACACACATCCTTAATATCCCTCAAAATATCTATGTTAACATTGTTGATCCATCTTTTCATTGCTTTCAAGAGATTAATCTTTCCTCTCTATCGCCACCTTCGAAAATACAAGCACAGTTTTTTTTAGATAATGAAATATCGGAATCTTCTTTCTCATCCTTTGTTGACACACTTGGTTCTGTCAATGATTGTGATTTCTTGAAAGTTCCAAACTCAATATTTTTCAGTTTAGACACTTTAGAGAATGGGAAACTCTTGGCTTGCTTAGTTAAATTAGCAGACCCTGACAGGATGGTCTTGCGAGCGCTTTGAAGAAGGGGGGAATCTTTCTTTGAAAGCCCAAATGACCTTGAATTACCATCCATGTGTGTCTCAGAACAAACCTTTGGAAGAAGGGGGAAATCTTCATTTGAGAACTCAAATGACCGAGAAGTACCATCCATGTCTGTCTCAGAATGAAACTTTTCTAATGGCGTAGACTCTTCGGCTTGTGTTGGCGGTATAGCCTTGGAATTGCATGGAAGAACGGGGAAATCTTCATTTAAGAACTCAAACAACCTTGAATCTGAATTAGCATTTATGTCTATCTCAGAATGAACCTCTTCCACTTGTTTCTTTTTCAGACGTGATCTGGGAAATGCATTGTGCTTTGAAGAAGGAAATCTCCTTGGCCTAGGTGCCTTGGTGCTCATATCCCAGTAGGAATTGTAATTCTGAAAGATTAAACCATTTTGGGAATGATATAGTGTGTTATCATAATACAAGTCCTATTTTGATAAACTTCTCCACAAACACTAATAGAAAAAGAAAATAAGGTAAAATACATTGAGCTTCTCCATATGTTATAATAAACTTATGTACCTTAGTTTTTAGAGAAGTTAAATCAAAAGAACTTCTACAAAGTTAAGTACATAAGTTAATTTTAGTTCATGTGAGAAGTTCCATTCATTTTACCTTCTTATTTTATTTTCTACAAATGCTGTTTATGGAAAATTTATCCAAAAATGGCCTAAATAAATAAAGTTTGAGAAAAAAGACAATATACCAAGTCAGGTATGTATGTGCCTGTTCCACGTGATTTCCCTCCTCCTTCAAGGTTGTAAGTTGGATGATAGAGTGTATGTCTCGGGATATATACATCGGTACCACCATGATAAAACAGACTCCAGTTTTGCTGCGTTGATGATGCAAGGATATCATCAGGCAAAGCTAGAGAACTGGAATCTACAATTACTGGCATGGCATAATTATGATACAACTGAACATATTGTGAGCCACCACAGTAATTTTCACAATCTCCATTAAGGACAGGCTCTTCGAATCTTCCAGTACCAAATGGAGCAACCGGAACCCCAACATCTGCCCTTTCTCCTTTTCCATTCCTTTCCAAAGTGCTGAAGAAAAACTTCTCTAGTGCTGCACCCATGTTTTCTCCAGGAAGTGTGAAGATTTGCTTAAGCTTTTGAGCGCTGTAGGCAAAAGCAAATCTTAATCGATGTAGACTGGCTGCAAGTAAGTAAAAAGATAGGCAAATGAGTGGAATAGGACTATGCATTTTAAAATGTAACCATTACAAATTTGAAATAATCTCATGAAACAACACAATCTCTAACTATGTAAGCATCATATAAAAATTAAAAGTCGTCGTGGGAGCATATCAAATATCAATATCTATAACAATATTTGAGTAAACATTGATGCATTTTTCACCAGTATGTTGAGTTGTAGTGAACTTGTAGATGTTCTTAAACCATATATATATATAACCTATAAAAACTTTCCACGGGATAAGAGTAGGATTGACATAAATTTCACAAGTTCTTTAATCATTATGAAGAATGAGAGCTCAAACAATTGAAGTACCATATATATTCAACATAATCAATTGATATTTTTTTTGTTACCATATTATGAGTATGAAACTTTTAGCGGGAAAAATTACCTATGCTCACACTACGACCTAGGTTGTTGTCATTTCTTAAAGGATCCAAGATGTTCATGAACTTAACAGGAAATTCATGGGTCAAAGTTTCAGATGCCCTTGTTGGATAAGAGCACATATTCTTGTAATTTGTAAGAAACTCTTTTTGGAGCAAGAATTCACCCTGATCACACTCTGGTGTCTCTGCAACAAGCAAGGGAGTTGGGATATCAAGGACTGAAGATTGAAAATACTGAAATTGCTTACACATTGCAAAACTTACCAACAATTTCTGGAAGAGAGGATAAGGATTTTGGACCCCATATACTAACATAATTATGGTCCCAATCAAATGAGCTGTAGTAGTCCAAAAATATGTATAGCACCTGCTAGTAGTAGCAGTTCAATGGTTTTATTCTTTAAGTATATTAAAAAAAAGGTTGCAAAAATATTACTGATGGAATATGTGACTCACCTCTAGAGGACCACGCACTACTGAATGAAAACGATTGATAATATACAAGACTAATATTTCTACTGCATATGTTGATAACAGGCCATAGTGTCCGCCAAGTAGTCGGCTATCGTAATAGCACCAAGCTTTGATTAAGATAATACTGCGTTTGAAAATATGGTTCTTTCCAACAAGTTGGTCAACCTAAAAATTTGTTTCCAAACTCCAATTTACAAAATTAGCAAAGCCTAATATAAATATAAACTGAAAAAGAAAAATTGAATGTAATCATAAATATGGAAAAAGTTTATATTTGTGATAAAAAAATAAAGTAATTGTATAATTAATTTCATTAGAAAATGGAATTATGAATTTGAATTTGGTAAGAAGGATGAAGATCAACAAGTTTTTGAAAAGAAAAAAAAACTTAATATAGATACATTATGGGGGCAAAGAAAGAGAGAGAGAGAGATAGTGTTGAACAATCATTTATCAAGAAAATGCATGAAGCAAGAGAATGGAAATGTGTTAATTAACTCAATATTGAGGTCACTAAAGAGCAAGTTGACTTAATGGACCGGAGAAACAAAATTTCTTTATGATGTTCCCTACATAATCAGTCACACTATTTTTTACTCTTTAGGAAAGATAGCTAAAGAATGTACAGAACGAATTGTAGATAAAAAAAGGGGAAGCGAAATAGATATGTAAAAATATAATTGGAAAATGAGTCCAAAATGTCAGCATGACATCTGAAACACAAAAATAGAACAATACGTATATATAAATATATAATTTTGATATAAGTGACAGTTCTAACACTTCATGTATTCACGATCACGATTAAAACTATAGGTAAGGTCTACTTAGCTACCAAGTTTAAGCATACATAACCTTCAAAAGAGTGAGATTTGAGCTTATAGATATTAAGCACATGGTATGTAGAAATCAAATAACATCAATTAGGTGTAAATATTGACTATATAAATACCTGCTCCAAAAAGCGTAGAGTATAGATTCCAGCCATCTGATTGAAAGAGATATCAACTGCTATATTTTTCACTGTACATTTTACTAGCCGGACCTACAACTCATCACCCAAACATAAAAAGCGAGTCGAATAAGGCTGAAACATCATTTGATAAAGAGAACATAAAACACTATTTCCTAATCAGGCCAAACACAAAATGGTTGATTTTGAATATAAAAATTCAGGAAGATAATTATAGTTGTTTAAATAGAAAATTTATTTCTAAACCTGTGCGCGTATATATTGTATGTCTTTTACTTGGTATTCAGAGTCATCTCCACTTTTAAGTATATTGCATATTGCTTGTGCCAAATCCTCCTCTGCATCTTCATGAATGAGAGTTGTCAAATCAACATCTCCATCAGGAAGATAGGTTTTTAGTGGAACAGAACCGAATGGCAAGACCTGTAGGTAATCCACAAAGAGGTAAAACATTTGTTTATGATCACCACTGTAATGGTATAAATATAATGAAAACAACTCGTTATTGGCGGTAAAAAAAAATTAAGTTTAAAATGACAATCAAGGTTTAAAAAAATCTGAAAATTTGAATTGAAGCCTTTTCCTTCTAGAAATAGTGTCCAATTCTTGAAGTCAACAATGTTCACTAGAGCAATTAATACTTGCAAAATTTACTCAATATCATTCAATTCAGGCATTTCAGTGTTTTCAAAACTATACGTCTTCTCATGGTATGGAGAAATGAAATTTATCAAATGGGTGGGCGTGGGGTGACTACAAGTTGCACATATTTTTGAATTCTGACTGTAAGTTTTAGGCTGAAAGGGGACAATTTGTATAGTCATGCTTTTGATTCTATGAAGTATCAGTTCATATGATTTGAAAAAAAAAAGTTTTCTTTTCTGGTTGTCGAAGTGAGAGGAAGTTCACAATGTAAAGGAAACAACAACAACAAAGCCTTATTCCTCTAGGTAAGATTGGCTACATGGAAAGCAAACAAAACGCATCATGGGAAATCTAAGCCAATCTACAAAAGTAGGATTGTATTGATCATAAAAGACTTATAAATGATAACCTGGTTTTATAATAATTGTCATTTATTCCTACATTTTGTAGTCATTTTGGGACAATTATGTGATGTCTCTTATGCTTTTGAACTTTGTGTTGATTTATAGTTAAGTTTTGAATAAATGCCTTTCATAGTTTAAATTTCAGTTTTATTTCCTTCCACACTTGATCTTGTTTATTTTTGTTAGTTTTGAGAGAATTTGTTGAAGGACCAATTTGGAGAGGATCTTAATTGGAGCACTGTCACTAGCATTGGGGGAAGAATGAAGGGCTTGAAAAGTTGTCTTAGCATGGAAACCATGAGGTTCTTGAAAAAAAGTGAAGGAAGCAGATGCCACGAGGGTGTGACAATCAGCTACACCAGTGTGGGTGCTCCTAACTATCGATTTCTCTTCTAGCACGCCTCTCACACCTCTGTGGGCGTAGTCAAACTCTTTTGGGCGAACCTGACATGCATTTTATCTTCCAGCAGGCCTCCCACACCACACCTGTGTTGGCATAGCCACACTAGTGTGGGAAGTGTTTGTTTACGAATTTTTAATTTTATTTTCAGTTGGGCTTGACCTATTACTTGTTTTTGGGTTTTTAAATAGACCTCTTGAGGAGAGAAAATTTATTATCAACTAAACCCTCTTGTGATGACTTGGATGTGTAGGGACTTATCTTCCATTGTTTCTCCATCAAGAGCTTCTTCTCCCATGGTTACCAGCAACTAACTTATCTTTCATTGGGATTTAATGTAATTGGTCCTACTTTCATGCAACTGTTACATTGTTTCTATTTAATAAAGCATTATTATTGTTCCTCTTCCATTCTTAATAATGTTTGGTTTTGGCTTTATCAACCTATTTACATGATTTTATGATTTCAAATGTAAGTAGGAAATTCCTTTGGATTGCAATAGAAGACAACTAATTTTCATTGGGCCTAGGGATAGGGTAAAGAGGTTTAGTCATCAATAAATAATTTTTCTTAATGCAAATCATTTTGTCATGCTAATTCAAGGGATTGATAGTATAATAAAGGAATTTAATTAGGTCCTCTTGCTTAAGGAATTGAGGTTGTCATAAAATTATGGGTTGATGAAAACATAAGCTCAAGTGAATAGGGATACATAGTGATTGCATGTTAGGAAGCCCAATGAAGTCAGATTTTGTTGATTTTCTCATTGATTTCATCCCAATTTTCTACACATACCAAGTGTTCGATGAAATTCCTCAACCAATTTCCTCTTACTTTTCTCTTTTATTTTTATGCAATTGTCTTTAAGTTTGGTTACTTAATCTTTTAAACTTCACAGTCCATTTAATTTACTATTAATTATCTAATTATTGCACAAGTTTTCGTGGAGACGATACTTACTTATCACTGATTTGGTACTCTTTCCAAAATTCAAGTATTTTCCATGACATGATTTGAATTTTTATGGGTTTTTTTAGATATCTAAATGTAAAAAAGGGGAAACATATTGAATCAATAGGGGGAAGGTGTCATTTTGCACATTTAAGGTATGGTTGAAGTATACAAGAGTCAACAACATGGTTATAAAATCATGTTAAGACAATAGAATATATAATAAAATCACATTCGAATCTAATGCTCTTAAAAGGAAAGTATGATAGGAAAAAAAGGAAAATAAATTCCAACCAATCATTTCTAAAAAACAAATTTTTGGCATACATCAAAATGGATATAATTATATACAAATCAATTAAAGCATCAAATGGTACAAGAACATCCAATTAATTATGAGGACAAGAAAGCAAATTCATTAAACAAAGAAAATCACAAATGTAAAAAACTAACTCCAACAATAAAAACTTACAAATATGATGATTGGATCAAAGTATTCTAACCTTTGCTCCATAGTAACCTTTAATCAGCCTCTGAACATAGTCAATAACATCCTTTCTGTTCACTTCAGATAAAACATTTGGTTCAATTGTCCATAGTATCTCTTGCACCCTGTCTTCAGCCATCCGCCATAGTTCCTCATCAATTGATACCAATTGGCTAGGCAAGGACAACGTTAACAAATTTTCTTGCTTATCATCCATAGTTGCTGATATTATAACTTAAACCTCAAGAAAAACCTAGACAACAATATAAACACAATATCTTAGCATTAACTTCAGTCACACGTAAATTAAAACAACCGATAAACTAAAATATCCTTTTATAAGTAACAACATCTGTGAAAACAAAAAGAATTAGCCAATTTCATTTGGGTGAATCTAAGATTAAAGATGGGACACCAATACCTAATTAGATTTAAAATAAACGAGTCAAGATTGCGGAGTCAATTTGTTAATTCTGCACACAAATAAGAGGAAAATCAAATCCTTGGCCAATGTGATAGTCCTACATGTCCATTTCATACAACATTGTCAAACTCAAGGATCGAAAAAAAAGGTAAAAGATCACCAAACAACACCAACCTACAAAGAGGAAGAAAGATTTTTGCTTGCAACGAGCAACAAAAGAAGATACGCACTTGTCGGTGTCAGCATCAAGTGGAGTGGAGCAAGAGGATTTCGTTCGGCGCAATAGAAAGGGGTCTTTAATAGTCCTATTTCGCATTTGGAACCCTAGAGTGCATGGGTTCTTTTTTTATTTTCAAATTGGGTCGATACTAACCCAACCCAAAAAAGCCCAAAGTTATAGTATTTTTTTTTCTTCCAAATTGGGTAAGAGTCAACTTGAAATTCTTGAATTTGGGATGATTGAAAATTTTGGGATTAGAGTTCCAATCCTTGAATGATCCACAAAATCTACGCTCCCCTATTGAGTTTACTCTAGGCATGACAAAAAAACTTGTATCCACAGGCATCACCCTAATTTTGACAAGAAATACCCACTTTGATTGGGATGGAGCAGGTAATACTTGATTTCTTTAAATGGGGACAAATATGTACCACACTTGTACCCGACACATATAATGACTAAATTACCTTTATTTTGTATACTTTATGTCTATTCTTTCTAAATAATGAAGGCTTTTATACTTACTGGAGTTCCTTGAATAAATAATATATATTTGGCTTTGTTCATTTTTTTTCTTAAAATTATTTTTTTTGTTTTTTGCAAAATAAAAAATATTTGATTAAATAACAAGCCGAGAATAGGGATGGAGAAAATATTTTATACTCGTCAAGAATAGAAATGGGTTTTGAGGAGTGAGGATGGGGACATCACATACTCGTCCCCACCCTGTCTCGTTGTCATGCCTAATTTATTTGTCGATCCCACGCCCCTGAAAAAAATTACAAGATTGTATGCTAGTATATTCTCCAACCTTACAACATTAATTGCGTACTTACTATGTCATCTACTGGGTATTTAACAATCTTGGTATATGCATTTAAAGGTATTACCATGAAATGTGTACAACTGTAAATTGAATAATTGCAAACACTTATAGTGTGTTTGGATGGAGCAATTAAGCATGAGAATTGATTTTTTTAAGGAATTTAAAAAGATTCATGATAAAATAGCTTGTTTTGATAGAATATTTGAAATGAGATTTATTTTTGGTATTTTTATGAATAATTTTGATTGACTAAAACAGTAAAATTTCAAATTCTCTTAAAAAAATGTAGAATTTGAAATTCTTTTTTCGGAGATGCTCACTCTGACTCACATTCTTGCTCGCGACTCTTTCTCGCTCAACACTCGCAACTACGGGTGACCAAAGTTTTTACGACCGACATCAACATAAGTTGTTTTTCACTAACGTTAGCCGAAGTTTTTTTGATCAAAATTTTTTTGTATGATGTCAACCAAAGCTATTTTTTGTCGTTATCGGTTAAGATTTTTTTTAGATGATGTTGGTTAGGGTTATTTTCTCACTGACGTCAGTCATGTAAATTTTTTCCTAACGTTGGCCAAGGATTTTTTTGCCGTTGTCATCCAGGTTTTTTCAGTTGATGTTGACCAATAATTTTTTTGACTGACATTGACTAGATTTTTTCTACTGACATCGGTCATGACTAACTTTTGAGTAGACACCTGCTAGGGATTTTCAGCCGACGTTAGCTAGGTTTTTCCAGCCAACATCAGCCGACATCAGCTATGGTTATTTTTCAGTCGATGTTAGCTAGGGTGTTTTGGCTGATGCCAACTAGATTTTCTTAGCCGACGTCGGTTAGGATTTTTTTTGCTGACATCGACTAGGATTTTCTGGCTTACATCAACCATAGCTATTTCTTAACCACATTAGCTAGGTTTTTTGGTTGATGTTGGCTAGGGTTTTTTCTACCAACACCATCTAGGTATTTTTGACCAACATCGAGCATGACTATTTTTAGTCGACATCGACTAGGTTCTTACAGTCGACATCCACTAGGTTCTTATAGTCAACATCAGCCAAGGCTATTTTATAGCCGATGTTGGGTGTTTTTTGTCTGACATTGGTTAGGACTATTTTTTAGCCAACTTTGACTAGGGACTTTTCGGCCAACATTGACTAATGATGTTTTTCGTCCGACATCGGGTAGGTTCTATTGATCAGCATCGACCAAGTTATTTTTTAGCTGATATTGGGTAGATTTTTTTGTCAACGCTTGCTAGGATTTTTTAGGCTGACGTTGGCTAAAAATAGCCTTGATCAATGTCATTCGAAAAGATCCTAGCCGGTGTTGGCCAAAGAAACCCTAGCAGACGGTAAAAAACCTAGCCAGCATCGGCTGAAAAATAGACTCAATCAATATTAACCAAAAAATAGCCCCAGTTGACGTCAACTGACAAATATTCTCGGCATACTTTGACAAAAAAACCCTATTTGATGTCGACCGAAAAATAGTCTGGGTTGATGTCGATTTAAAAACATCATTGGTTGTGGTTAAACAAAACAACCCTAGTTAAAATTATCAATATTTTATATTTTTAAATTATTAAAAATTGAAAAATATTTTTTAATTAATATTTCAAAATTAGATTGTGTTTTTTTTTATAAAGTTTAATATTAAAATTTCATCTATTTAAAATATAAAATTAAAATTTTACATATGGAGGAAATTGAATTGCCCTATCCAAACAAAAAATTTAAAATTGAGGAAATTTAAATTGATTTATCCAAACAAAACATTTAAAAAATGAAAGAAATTAAAATAAAAAATTTCAAATTCCCTGAAATTCCTATAATAAATTTGTAATTGAATTGAATTGAAATTGACCAAGTCTTAAACAATAAGTGCAATAATGACGTCAAGGGTTCGACCTTTCACTAGATCCACCTCTCCCCCTCTCCTACCCATGCGTGTACCTTTAATAAAGGATATGCAATATAGACACATTGGCTAGTTAAAAAAAAAAAAAAAAGATAAGTTTTTTTCCACCTCACCCCCTCCCTTCCCCAATACTTACATCCTATGATACTAATATCCCATCCCCCTAGCTAGACTTTTACAGTTTCATGATGTTACATGTCAAATATGCATTCCTTCATTATTATTCCTTAATTTAAGTTTTCAGTCATTACATATTTCTATTTTTAAAGACATTAGAAGAATAGAAGGCTAAAGCAAAACACGTTAAGCAAACATGCAGTTTTAGTACCAAAAAGTAATTGAGTGGCAAACTGTAAAAAGCTAAGTCACTTGTTATGAATTTAATTGAAAGTTAAAATAGATTGCAGTCAAACATGCAACAGTTTTAGTACCAAAAAGTAATAAGTAAAAATAACAGTAATAATATGTAAGAGCCATCTCCCATGGTCACGATCACTGAAAAGGTTTTCAAGGAATATTTGTCAAGCAATGAAGCAAAGTTGTGTAACAATTTTACTAGATCAATCACAATCCAGACGCAAAACAAGTATAAGTAGTGCTGCATGTTGCATCGTTGCCTCTCTCAAAACGAAGAGGAAGGAACATGTTAAGCACAAATTGGTTGATTCATGAACAGTACCAACTCAATTTAAGTTATTCCAACTTTAAATACAAACTTCCCTGTAGGTAGGACTAGAACAAGATGATAGGTACTATTTCAAACATTAGTGAAAAAATAATAGGTAATTTTACAAACGTGAAGACATCCTGTCATACAAATTAACTTGGGGGAGTAAAATCCATCTCTGTACTTTTCATTCTGTCAGTTCCAACAAGTGATATCCTGTCATCATAGACATCAATGTATCCAAATGCATCCGTACCAGGAGGGCATTCCAAAGCAGCTTCAAAAACTCTATGGTGTATCCCATGAGAATCAATAGAGTATCCGCCTTTATGATCATGCCCTGCAAGACAGACCTTAACGCAATTGTATCTGTGTATCAAATTCATTACTTCATCGTAATTCCACAACAGTGTCTCTTCAGTTGCCGCACCAGGATGTAGAGGCAGATGGCAGCAGACAACCACCTTCTGTTTCAAGTTTGTTGACTCCAAGAGAACACCATCTAACCATTCGACCTGTTCCTTTCCAACAGCTCCATTAAACATTACAAACCTTCGTTCAGGACCCTCCAAATTTGTTGGACTGTTCTTATCTTCATTTGGATTCTTCTCCCTTAGGATTTTCAAGGCCTCCAGTGTTTTTGGATGATCTTGAGGCCAACCAATGGCACTGATGTCATAGGCATCCAGAACAACAAATCTATATTCAGGCACTGGCGAGAAATCATAGTATGCGCGGCCATCAAGAGTATGGATCTTCAGTAATGAAAGTAACTTGCTGCGAGGAAGATTGTATAGGCAGTGATTGCCAATCATATGATACACAGGTCCTCCTGTGAACATCTCAAATTCATCAACAACTTTCTTTACAGTATCAAGAGATTGATCTTTGGGACAAAACCCATCAACAATATCTCCAAAATTAATCACAAACTTGTGCCTCTGATGAGAGTTCCATTCTTTAACTGCTCTCTGCAATATGAGAAGACTGTGTCTATAATACCGTGGAACACCAAGGAATGAACGGCCATCAGGAATGTCAGCATATTGGACATCAGAAATCAATCCAAAAGAAAAAAGTGGCTGACTCGTAGCTAGTCCATTAGAAGAGACCATGATGTCTCTCTCTCTCTATGTGCCCCTATCATACATTCAACATTTATAAAGTCATCAAAGTAATACTTTCCAAGAGCAATCTGAGGTAAAATTACACAATCAAGAAACAGTCATCGCATTCTCAAATCCCAACCTCAGAAACAATTCAGAGAATCTGATAGCAGAGGCTACTACTAATTCTAATGCAGGAATAAAAGTAAAGCTAATTTTGGATAGAAATTGTCTGCCTCATTTCATTCCATGATTCATATTTATAGTGGATACAAGAATGGTAATCTGTTCTTATCCAGCTACGGGCTCATAAATACAAAATAACAGAATTGGTGAATAGGTTATAACAGAATTTGTTAGCAGGATCTGTAGAATATTCTGGTTCTTGGCCTTTTCTGACACTGTCCCCTTATGCATAGTCACTGAGGTATGTTGGTCTCCTTGTGGTCTTTCGTGGTCTGGTATCAGACATAGCAGTATTGCTATCATAATCAGGAGGGAGAGAAACCACCCATTAAATACATTTTATGTGCTTTCTATTCAAGTTCATTCGAAGTATATTTAAGTGGCAAATTGAACTTTTGAACTCTGATTATTAGGAACTCAACTGTGGCTAAGTCTTATACTCTGGAGTATTAAAAAGAACCTCAATTTATTGGGCATCATATCAAAGACAAGTGAGTACTTTATAATTGGAAGAACATAACCTATTGGACTAGGCTTGTTTAGAAAACCTTTCTGATCCTATCAAATTCAACTCGTGTCAGGGTTCTGGGCAGAGTTGTAAAATGCGAATGTTACCATATGACAGTATCTATCTTAATTAGAACCTCAATTTATTTGGCATCACATCACAAATTCAGTTTTCCAAAAAACCAAAATTGGATAGAACCCTGAATTGTATTTTAAAAAAAAATTGTGGCTTTCTTGCTGAAACGTGAAATCATCTCAAAGGCATATATAGATACTAAAAAGGTAGGCAAAATCAGAAACCCGTTGACCTTGCAATGGCGAAAAGGAAAGAGAATAGAAGCATCAAGAAACAAATGGTTTCAGTTCAGAATAGCATAAAGAGAATCATCTTTGAAAAAAGGGGAGAGAGAGGTTAGAAGGACGTACCGGTGTTAAGTAGTGATTTGAAACGGCGAAATGTGTTGTTGTGAACGTTTGTTGAAAACAGAGACACATCAAAATGAATGGAATTGGCCTCGTCAAGGTTAGGACTTAGGAAGAAGCCAAAGAAGGTACTCCCTTCCATCTCATAATCATATTCATTGACCTTTTAACATTAAAAATAAAAAAATAAAAATTTCTCTGGTGCCTGTATATTTTAAAGGATATTGATATTTTTTTTAAGTAAATCAATAAAGATTTGCCCATTCTTAGTTCTTTTTTTATCAGTCAGAAAGGAAACAAAAACAGCTAACTCCCATGGCATCACCAAAACAAGGGCAAGAATCCCAAAGAAATACAGAATCAGAGATCGATGACCTTATACTCCTTTAAAGATTTAAAAAATCAATAATAATTCAATTACTTTTTTTTTATCAATAAATATTAATTTATTAATTTTATTAAAAATATGAATAAAAAGAGGACCTCTCTCCCCTTTTCTCCTTTCTCCTTTGCTTAACCATTAAATCTAACTTATATATCTCATAAATTTAATTATATTCATGATGATATAAATTTTATTTTTAATCCTTATAATTAAAAAACATCAATTTTAATTTTTACACATACTATTTTAATGTCTTGTAGTCGCTATATAAATATATAGTATAACATTTTTAATCATTTTTAGTCCCTTTTGTTAAAACTCATAAAAACTAAAGAGAATTAAAAATAATATATAAAGAATAAAATAGATAATTTATATAACCATAAGGGAACATTTGGCAACGGCGGAAGTTTTATTTTTCCATGAAGAAGATACTCAATTTGACACTTTTTAAAGACATTTTCTCTATCTGATTAGATAAAATATATTAGCAAATTACTAATTTTTTTAGAATAGGATAAGAAAAAAAATAGTTTTTCTTGTGATAGGAATAAGAAAAAAAATAGTAAATAAATAAAAAAATTAATTGGATAAAATGGGGAATAAAGAAAATATAATTATAATAAATGAAATTTTTATTATAGTGTAATAAAAAAATTGATAATCCAAATTGTTAAATTATAATTTTTTTAAAATTAAATAAATTTATAGCTAATTATTTATAAATTTTTACCACATTTTTTTGATAAATTTAAGTTATAAGACAATATTATTTTGGGCTAACATTTGAGGGATTCTCCAAATATATATATCCATAAAACAATTCAGTTGTCAAATAAGAATCAAATTATATGCCCATAAAACACTAAATAGAGACTAAAAAAATATCAAATAACGACCTCACAAAATCATGGAGAGCAAGAAAGGACATACAATGTGGTTCCAACAAAAATGACAATAGTAGTGTTGGAGAAGCATGATATACAAGGGTAAAACACAAATGCAATAAGGTATGCTTTCATTCTCTATTTTCTACACTTCTCAACTCTTTGACTCTTTCTCATATTGTCTTTAGTGTCAAAATTTTTGTAGGTGACACAACACTTATTAAGATCCAAAGTCAGGTAAGAGTATCTTTAACGGAGGTTCTTATGAGAGTTCAATCTAAGAACCCGTTTATGCGCTCAATTTTTCCATTGGAGATGAGTGCGCTGGTTGCCACAGTGGAGAACTGTTTCTTACCGAAGAACCTACAAGAACTAGGCGTGCATGCTGTGACAGAGACAAGAAAAAGAAAAAGTAAAGGAGAAAGAAAAACTAAGAACCTTAAATTGAGATTTAACAGTGGGCACCTCATATTTCTTTGTCTCTCCTGTTAGTTAGAGATTAGCATATGAGGTGTCCTTGAAATATTTTCCATTCTTGAATGGTTGAATATCAAATAATGTGTGGGGAAATTTATTAAAAAAACAGATCTGTAATTTGACCGTTGATACTTATTAATTATAGCATTTAATTTCCATTCCGTTGTGCTTGATAGTTCAACTTACAGATATGTTTTATACCTTTTGTTTAAACCATTCAAGGCCGATTATATCTATGGGATGAATTCAAGAACATAAAAAGAGTTGAGCCACTTCAGATGAATTAAGTTGAAAGTTGAAGTAGAATGCAGTCAAACATTTGTCAAACAATGAAGCAAAGCTACGTAAAGATCAATCATTATCCACATGCAAATCACGTTTAAGTAATGCTGCATGTTGCATCATTCCCTCTCTCAAAAGGAAGGAACATGTTGAGCACAAACTGGTTTATTCCTGCAAATTACCAGTACAAACTCAAGTTCTTCCAACTTTAAATAGAAACTTCCCAGTAGGTAGACTAGATCAATATCATAGGTACTCAATCAACGATTAATTAAAAAATAGCACTAGTTGGTACCCCTTGGTTATAGGTACTCTATCAATGATTAATTAAAAAATATTACTATTAGGTATTCTTCTAATAGTAATGTTTATTTTCCTACAAATCATACTACTAAAATAAATGCATTTGACGTCTTGAAAATATTAAATACATTCGATACTTACCATATAAAAAAGTAGGAAGACGAGTATGAGGATATTGGATAAGGATTTAGAAATATTCTTCTTCCAAACATCAACACATCCAGTCATACAAATTAACTTGGGGGAGTAAAATGCATCTCTGTACTTTTCATTCTGTCAGTTCCAACAAGTGATATCCTGTCATCATAGACATCAATGTATCCAAATGCATCCGTACCAGGAGGACATTCCAAAGCAGCTTCAAGAACTCTATGGTGTATCCCATGAGAATCAATGGAGTATCCACCTCTATGATAATGTCCAGCAAGACATACCTTAACACAATTATATTTGTGTATCAAATTCATTACTTCATCATAATTCCACAACAGTCCCTTCTCACTTGCCGCGCCAGGATCTAGAGGCAGATGGCAACAAATAACCACTTTCTGTTTCAATTTTGTTGCCTCCAGGAGAACATCATCCAACCATTTCATCTGTTCCTTTCCAATGGCTCCATTAAACATGAGAAACCTTCTTTCAAGCCCCTCCATATTTATTGGACTGTTCTTATTTTCATTTGGATTCTTCTCCCTTAAGATTTTCAAGGCCTCCAATGTTTTTGGATGATCTTTTGGCCAACCAATGGCACTGATATCATAGCCATCAAGAACTACGAATCTATATTCAGGCACTGGTGAGAAATCATAGTAAGCACGGCCATCAAGTGTTTTGATCTTCAATAATGGAAGTAACTCGCTGCGAGGAAGATTGTATAGGCAATGATTGCCAATAATATGATGCACAGGTCCTCCCCTGAACATCTCAAATTCGTCCACTAGTTTCTTTATAGTACCAAGAGATTGATCTTTGGGACAAAACCCATCAACAATATCTCCAAAATTAATAGCAAACTTATGCTTCTGATGAGTGTTCCATTCTTTAACCGCTCTCCGCAACACAAGAATACTATGCTTATAATACCGTGGAACACCAAGGAATGAGCGACCATCAGGAATGTCAGCATATTGAACATCAGAAATCAATCCAAAAGAAAAAAGAGGTTGTGTAGTAGCTAGTCCATTAGAAGAAACCATGATGTCTCCCTCTCTTTGTGCCTCTGTCATACATTCAATTTTTATTAAGTCATCAAAGTAGTACATTCCAAGAACAATCTTATCTAAAATAACACATACAGGAACCAGTTATCTCATTCTCGAGCTCAGCAATTATGCAGAGAATTAGAAGGGAGAAAATACACAGCACAAACAAAAAACAAGCATATTGTTGGGTTGCTAACTTGGCCCGTTTCAAATTATCTGACTCCTAACTAACATTTTCTTATTAAAAGTAGTACGAGTATCCCCTCCCCCATGCATAGGGCAATCTGGAGCTCAGAGATATTCAAATAAAAGACTTAAATGAATAAAGGCCAAAGCAGTAGCTATTAGAGATGAGCAAGCTCTCTTCTCTTTCTTTTCAACTTGGAAAATAACATTGTTTGCGTTGCTGCAAAGTTGAGGATGAATAGAAGGGGAGTTTCAGAAATTTGCATTTTGGGAGGCTGAAAGAAGGTTAATGGCTAGAGAATACGATGAAGAAAACATACATATGTTTCAATTCAAAGAATTAGGCTTCATCGCCATATAATTCATGAGAAAGTGCCGTAGAAAGACAGTAACTTGGATTCTGCATCTTCTGTTTCATCATAACATTTTTGTTCTAAGAACCGTTGATGTCTAAATCTGATATATACTTTCATAAGTTTAGAATTTTAATAGTAATTATAAATATAATAACTACCTGACATTTAGACATTGTTAATAGATTAGAGTAACTCAGTTAATTTAAATTATATTATTTTTATCCTCTAAGGCTCTAACTAAAACTTGTAAATTCTCTACATCAAAAGATCACAGCTACACAATTTAAAATAGAGAAAAATAGTTATACATTGATAATGTAAAAAGTTTTACAGAGTCATTCAATCACAATCCATCATGTATGGTAAGTTTGTTGATTTTTAAAATAATTATCTTAAAGTAATCTAATTAATGATATGTGATAGGACAACTCTGTAAAATTGTTTTACATTGCATAACCATTAAACTCTTTAAAATATGTCATCAGTCACAACCACAATTTTGTCTTATTTGCAGCTTCGTAACTCTTGAAAGCATTTTTAAAATAATTAAATGTTAAGCACAATTCACTTAGGACAAAAAACCAGCTGATGAGCAAACCAGAATTTATTGGTAAAGACTGTAAAGTAGAAGCCTAGAAGGACTTCAAGTTCAAGTACCTATAATATATTGCCTTAAGCATAAGGACCTATCACCAAAAAAAAAAAAAAAGTAAAAAGGGACCTATAAGGTTTTTGCTTTTGACATAATGTTAGATACATTTTTGTGCTTTCTATTCAAATTTATTAGAATTATGTTTATGTTGAAATTTGGACTCCTGAACTCTGATTGTCTCTGGGTTATGCTCCGCTTGGGACAGATTATTAGCAATTCACATGTGGGTAAGGTAAGTCTTAAAAAAAAGGTGAATGCTTTTATAGTTGAAAGAACATAACGTATTGGACTGGATTTGTTTAGAAAAACCGTTCTGGTCCCATGGCATTCAGCTTATGTCAGATTTCTGGGATTAGTCGTGAATGTTGCCATATGACTATATATCAATCTCAATTAGATCCTAAATTTATTTGGCATCACATCACAAATTCAGTTTTCCAAAAGGCCCAAATTGGATAGAACCCTGAGATTAGAGAGACGTACCGGGGATAAATAGTGATTTGAAACGGCAATGTAGGTTGTTGTCGTTTGTTGAAAACAGAGAAGCGGCAAAATGAAAGTGCGCTAGTACTAGGCAGCGAGTCCGGTTTGCGACCTGCGTATTGCGAGACGCTAATGCTAATGAAATTGAGTCGTTAAGGCTTAGTTGTGTTGTCGGAGACACAGGACTGTCGGTAATAATAGAACCAAAAGTCAAAATCACTAGTAAAGAGATCTAATTTTGAGGTCATGGAGACCGTAAGTGCAGACAAATGAATATTTTTCTGATAAGATTTATTCAATACCAAGGATCAATTAAGATTTAGATCCTGGATTTACTTAGTCAAGGAACACATACTCTTAATGTTAACCGTTGTTGGTTGTTGAATTGTATATGATATCAATGAACATGTGTATGCTTGCTTTGATGTCCAAACCTTAGTTGCACAGGCACGAGGCACCTAAACGGATAAGTTTCTAAGGAGATACTTTGGTTAACCTAGGTTGGGTATATCTCTAACATTATCTTCAAATATGTTGTTTCTTCTGCATAAAGTCATAAGATAATAAAGAGAGAATTGTGCAAAATAGTTGAGATACGATGGTAGTTGGATCCATACATTTTTACATTAAAAATATTAAAAAATTAAATGTTGGCATTTATCTCTTAGTTTAAAATTATTGAAAAGATTTGAAAGATTGGCTACACTCAATTTATAATGTCTATTCTTAAATGTTTATTTCTTTCAATCTAGTACTATTTTTATCTCTATCTCTAAATTAAAATTTAATATTTTTTTTCTTGTCATAAATAGAGCTAGAGTCCCAAAAAATGGCATTATTAAAAGTCTCGAGGAAATGAAATAGAAGTAGAAGCTACATCAGCTAACACAACTAAAGAAATGAAATCTAACATACGATTAAAATTTTTGTCCTCCCTTTGCATTGTGAGGCCAAACTTGACAAGTGCATTAGTCACCTAATTGCCTTCTGTGTACATATGTCTCCAAGAATAAATTCCTCCCAAGACAATAAAATCTTTTATTGCCTTGACTAATTGGAAGTAATTTTTGGTCTTCGATCCTTTAAAGCGCTTAATAAAGCTTCCATCTTGTCTCTTACACGGAAATTTGCATTTTCGTCAAATCATTGGGCTGAGATGCTTTGAGCTAGAGTCCTTTAAGATGGAGGGCATGTTCGAAATTACGTAAAGTCATCTTTGTGGTAAGAAATGAAACACTTCTAGGGCACCATGAGTTCTGACACCATGTGGGTGATTGGCAATGGGCAAAATATTGATTTCTGGTCCCATAGGAGAACTTCACAAACTTTGGTTTTGGCGGTGCAAATTCCTTCTCATTTTCAGGTGAATCTAAAGGCTAAGGTTGCATATTTTATTCATCTTGGTCATTGAAGGCTCCCTGATTGATTTCAACAGTTAGCTCCTAACATTGCCAACGAGATTGAAAACAGAATCATTCCTTTATTTGAGGAAGAAGACCGTTCAGTGTGGCAAGGTACATCCACAAGAACCTTTTATCTGAAGGAGGCGTATTCTTTCTTGAATGGACCATCTCATGACATCTCTTGGCCAAGATGATTTAGAGGAATTGCATTCCGTTGGCTAAAACATTAGTGCTTTGGAAATTTATGCAAAAGAAATTGCCTACGAATGATATGTTGCAATCAAGGGGCTACTACATTGTTTCTCGATGTGATCTTTGCTATTGCTTTATTGAAAATGTTGATCACCTTATGCTTCAATGTAGTTTTGCTTCGAAAGTTTGGGACTACTTAAAGATCTAATTGCAGCACAAGTTGGACAAAAGTTCTATGTTAAGCATATTGGTTTTTTTTATAAAAAAAAAAAATTGAGTGTTCTCCTCAATTGCATGATGTGAGATTGATGACCATTACCTGTGCAGTTTGGAGTATATGGGATTATTGCAATAAGAGCAAATTCCAAAATCAAAAGCCTAATTTCTTAAGAGCATCAATGGCCATCGAAGCTAGCACAAGGCTAGTTTGGGATTTGACTTCAAGTTCAATGCCCCCTTCTATTTATGAATTTTCAAAGCTCAAAGCTTTTAATGTTTGTTGTCACCCGAGGAAATTGCAGGTCATCAAGCAAGTAAGGTGGCATCCCCCTTTAGCAGAATATATCAAATGTAATACGAACGAAGCTACTAAAGGATCCCTAGGTGTAGCAAGTTGTCCTGGTATCTTTCGGAATCACCACACAAGTATAGTGGGTTGTTTCACATCTTTTTTAGGCATTAAACATGCATTGTTTGGGGAAATTTCTACTGCGATTACAACAATAAAAATTGTTCATGAGAAGGGTTGGAGAAATCTGTGGTTGGAATGTGATTTGCTGATGGTGGTGCAAGCTTTTAAAAAGGTGAATCTTGTGCCATGGTCCTTGAGAAATAGATGGAGGAATGCTGTAATTAGGACTAGAGATATGAACTTCATTGTTGGGCACATATACCGGGAGGGTAATACTTGTGTAGATAAGTTAGTCTCTTATAGGACGGATATACAAGATTTTTGTTGGTGGGACTTTGTTCCTACCTTTATATTTGAGATTTTTTTAAAAGGACAAACAAGGTTTTCCTTGCTACAGTTTTAGATAGTCCTTGTTTTGATCTGCCTGTGTTAGGCTTTTGATGTACCCTTATGGCTTCCTATTTTATTTTATTTGTTTATTTAAAGAATCAAGTATTGCTATTAAAAGGCAATTGATTGTAGAGGTCTTAACCTACTTGAGATCATAACAACCATCCCTTAGCATTCCCCTCATTTTATATAAAAAAAAAGTTACAAGTAATTATGAGTGTTATTGCAAGCTCCATCAATAAGACAAATAGCACACCTCAAATAAGAAAAACTTTAATGTTTTTTTGAAAGGGAATACTAATAATTAAATCAGCAGTTATTTATATTTTGAATAAAATAAGCAATTATTTATTTATTTTGGTGTGTTTATTTAAATTATTTATGCTTTAAAAAGTATTTTTTTTGTTTATTTTCAAATTTTATCTACTTTTTAAAAATACTTATTTTAAAAAGTTTCATAATTTTTTTAAGTTTAAACAAAGTGATCCATAATTTTATATCATAAATCGTTAAACTATTCATTATAAATCTAAAATCTAATTTATATATTGAAATATACTTATTTATTATACAAACTAAAATACTAATATATATATATATATATATATATATATATATATATATATATTAATTGCTCTTTTTTTTTATTTGTCACTCACTCATGCCTTTATTAAAAGTTAATGCTACACTTACGTATGCAACATTAAATAAATTCATAACTTGTGTAGCTCCTAGAACGTTTTCCTTTTTTATCTCCACGTGTCATCATATTATTATAAAAAAATTATATATAATTTTATTTTAATGGTAAAAAACTCAAAAAAAATTTCAAAAAATTCACCATTTTATATTTTTTTAATTTTTAAGAAACTCTTTCCGTTACAAAAATTTGTACTAATGAAAAATAAATTATAAGAAATAATTTATTCGCATAAAAAATTCTTCAATAAATCCCATTAGAAATACTCTAATAATATTACTTTTTTTTATTAAAAAAAGGTTAATAATGTGAATATACTTTTTTTAAAGGTAATAATGTGAATATACTAATCCAAAGGTATTGTATTTAATAATAAGAATTGAGAAAGGGTATTTATTTTTTCGATTTTATCTCCTCTATAGTAGATAATTAGGTATAAAGTTAATATTCACAATTATTGATAAAAACAGTAATTAATATTCTAACTCATTCTATAGTATATATACGTAATTAATATCAATGATTGAAACGACATCCTTTATACTTATCACTTAAAAGTTAAAACATTTTATAAGACCTCTATAATCTGTTTGGCGGCCAAGTGTTTATCATTAAGACTTAAGACCAGCTTAATTTTAAGTGACTGTTTAAGATAGATATGGGTGAAATGCAATTTTGGCATACTGTATACAATAATCATTAATGTTACTTAAGTTATACGACACTTGAGTTGATAATATAAAAAAATTATAAACAAAACAAATTTGATTAAGAAAATTATACATTTCAAGTAATATTATTAAAATTTAATGTGACGTAGACAAAAATGATAGTAGCACTTTTCTACTTAAGGAATAAAAATAAAATGAATAGATTTGTGATTGAAAAACCATAACTTGCAGTGATAGTGATAGGGTGATGAATAATAAAAGAAGACGCAGTGAGATACGAGAGAGCGCGAATGAAAGCTGGACTTGTGCAATAAACGAACAACAAACAGAGACACTGGTTCTCACTTTACGCGCAAGCGAATCAATCACGCCACGCCAAGCCAAGCCAAAGCCACAATTTCACCTATCCAATTATTCACGACATGTAACAAAACGACAATCACTTTCTTCTCCACTTTCGTCGTTCGCCAAATTCGATTTCAGAGTTCGGCCATGGCGCTCCGAAACGACGGCAGAAAAATTTCCTTCGAGGTTCTCAGCGTCGAGGGCCAATCGGATCCAACGGAACGCAATCACAAGAAGCGCAGGCACCGCGCTTCGAAGAAGAAGAAGAAACTTCTCGATCGCGCCGGCGATTCCTTTGATCCGCATTCGGTGCCGTTGGAGAACGGAGGAGCATGTAACGGATTCGAGCTCGACGCTAGCAGGTACTGCTGCGGCGGCGGCGGAGGAAGCTTCGTCGTGTGCGAGGAGGTGCGCGAGGCGGAGAGTGTGTGCGCGGTTGCGGAGGCGCGTGAGGCGGAGAGTGAGGAAGCGACCGCCGTGCGCGGTGGCATGGAGGGGTTTAATTTTGGGGAATTGAGGCAGAGGAACGTGAATTGTGGGAGTTCGGAGGATATAGCGGCTTACGTGGTGGTGCGCGATGAGAAGGAGGATGGCGGTGTGAATGCGAGTCCGGTGGAGAAGCCGACGAACGAGCCTGATAGGAATGTGGTTAAGAAATTGGAGACTGTGGAATCGTTGGACTGGAAGCGTATCATGGCGGAAGATCCGAACTGTGAGTGCTACAATGGTCCTTTCCTTGCTCTGCATGCATCCATCACATTGCATCTCATAGTTATTTTTTGTAATCATAATGATTATTCAGAAACTATTACAATTCAATGGATGCCACTCTGTTTAGTGGCAGGGGTTTGAATGGTTTGCATGCTGCCCTAGATTCAATTTCCATTACTTCTATTGTATACCAATTTTTTTTATAATTAAATAGATGTTCAAAATGCAACTAAATATTTACAGCAAAATTATGCATCGGCTTCTATGGGGAAATGGCTGGAAAAATGGTCCTTGGGTTGGTTCTGTGTCCCCACGTGTGATGGGATTGGTGGCATGGCAAATTGGCTTCTACAAACAATTGACTGAATAATGCATGGCATCAAGGTTTTGAATTACAGTTTTGTTGTAAAACTTGATATTGCAGAAAATTGCGGACAAATGCGGCCGCGATTATAGTTGCAGAGACCTTAAAAACTTCAATAATACAGAGAATTGCAGACAAATGTGGCTGCAATTACAGTTGCAGAGATCCTAAATCATTAATGTAGCAGCTGAAATTGCAGTGATGAACTGTTTCCTAAAACCTTGCATGATAGTGAAAAATGATGGGCGTTTTAGACAGGAATGAAAGTTTTTTGCCTGCTTTCTTATTATGCTTCAGCTGCTCATTTATGAATGGAAACTAGTTAAATGGTCCGTGTGTGGTCCTCTTTGCCCAAAGTGATTTGTTGCCTGATTTTCTTACCCTGTTATATTTATTTAACCAGGGGCATTTATTCTTCTTTTCTGCCGAATTTACCTTATGTTGGTGTGTTTTGATGTCAGTTGTGTATTCAGTGGAGAAGTCCCCTGTATCATACTTTTTGGAGGAAATGCACAATGGAAATTCTTTACGCAGCACAACAACTCTTGGGAATGAGAAAGAACGAGAGAGAGTTTACGACACTATCTTCCGCCTGCCATGGAGATGTGAATTGGTATACTTCCTCTTCTTGATTTAAAAGGAAAAAGAAATAGAAAAGAACTCTTGTTATAGTTTTGTGATGTTAAGGCATTCTACATTTTATGTTATATCTTAAACGTGAAATGCAATTGCAGCTTATAGATGTTGGCTTCTTTGTCTGCTTCGATTCATTTCTTTCGTTGTTAACTGTTATGCCAGCGAGGATCATGATGACTATTTGGAGGCTTCTAAAGACAAGGTTTGCCACTTTTCCTGAATCCCCCTCCCCCTTGTAATAAATTGTTAGTTAGGCATGCATGTGAGGAATAAGGTGATAGATTAAGCCTACAATATCTGTTTCCTTAATTTCAATGTGACATAAGCAGTGTCCATCTAGTACTACAATCTTAAAGTGCTTCAGGTATCGTCATAAATATTTGAATGAGAATGACAGAAGAAAGTGTTTTTTCATGAACCAAATAATTCCAATTTAGCAGTATGTTCAATTAGACATTCTCTCTTATGATATAGGTCTTAGTGTTTCTATCTGGATTCTATTAGTCTTTGATTCTTGGTTAGCTAAATAAATTAGACCAATCTCTCCCTAATACAGAATCTACATGTTCTTGAGCTTTGACTTTGTATTCTCTATTTTAGTTCAACCCATGTTCTGCTTTTAATTTGTGCTAGTCTATCACGGTTTCCAGTATTACTATATAGCCTAATTATGCTCATGACAGGCAGTTCAAGAGGCTGTCTACAATGGAAGTTTCAGATTTTGGCTGTTTTCTTATTTTGAGTAGTGGAGTTGTTCTTTTGCAGCAAACAGGTAAAGTGGTTCTCTGCTTCCATGAGTATATGCTATATCATTTTTTTTTTTTGCTTTGTTCAAGTTTAATATTATGCTAATTTTATTTTATTTATCCTTTCAAATGTGCTGCGACAGATATCAGCTTAATATATCATATGATCCGTGGTCAAGGAACAATAAAATTATATGTGGTATACAATGTTTTAGAGGTGAGCATAAATTTATTAGTCTGGATTATGGTGAATAATTAGCTCTCCACACTGCCAAATATCAATCAAAGTGAATATTTATGAGTTATTTGAGTTAAGTTTTGATACATTGTTTGGATAGATTTTTACACTATCAACTAATTAAAAATACCCTAGATATGACTTTTAAAGTAATTATTACAAAAATCAACAATCTTACCAAGTATAGCAATCCTTCAATCGATGAAAGTGTAAAAATCTCAGTGCATTCTAATTAAGTTCTATTTATAGTATATTATATTGGGTTTATGCAAGCGAGATCTTGTGGTGATAAAGTAAGGGAATTTCACAGAATATGGAATAATAAAATTTTTCTTTGTAATTAATTTGTAAACCATGAAACTCTGACATCAGATGAGATAAAATGTTTCTGTATTTGGAAATAATCAATATGCTATCTCCTTTAAATAGCAGAGTTGTATTGGCCTACGTGAGATTTGGGACAGCCCAAAATGAAAATATGAAAAAGGAGCAGAATGGATTTTGTTGTGTAAATGATTTTGAATACTTGTTTGAAACATCATATGGGGTATTCAGTGGCCTTCTGGCATTTAAATGGTTCAGTTCATAAGTACTGAAAATTTTAATCCCAGCGGTTATTGCTTTTACTCTTTAGTTGCCTCTTTGATTGCATAGGTGTTGTGAATCATAATGCTCCAAAATGTAACTTATACTGTAATTTGTAATGGATCTTTCTACTTCTTGCAGATATTTGATAAATTATGTCAAAATTTTAATGGGGATGTGTTGCAAACATTATTTCTTTCTGCTGAAGGACTTGCAAATTGCCCCCCAGAAAGCATGAGATTCTGGATTTGGAGATTTGCTTCTGACCAAGCTTTAGCGGTGGCTGCTTCAAATATCCTTCATCTTTGTTTTTTTTTTCAGTTGTTTGGTTAACTATTTTTTTTTTGTGAAGAAATAACAGTCATTGGTTTGGTTCCTTGACTAATCGTACTTGTTCATTCTTTTATCTTATTAGCTCAGGCAATCACTTTATCAACCTGTATAGTTGCTCACAACAACGCATTGTTGGCTTTGCTGGTGTCAAATAATTTTGCTGAGATCAAAAGCAATGTGTTTAAGCGATACAGCGAGGATAATGTTCACAGTTTAGTTTACTTTGGTAAGTTATCTTGCTTACAATGGTTTCTTTCTTGAGATCAGCTTATTTGGTACACTGTTCTGTTACTTCTGTACTTCTCCTTTCAAACATTGAAGCCCTAATATAATTGACTAAATTACATGGACGCCCCCCCCTCTCCTGAGGTTTTCTCTTATTACACTCAATATCCCTCCATTTTTTTACATTACTTTGAGCCCTCCTAAGAGGGATCGGTGTAACAAAAGCCCAAAAATTAAGGGGGGTTTTGTAGGATTAAAAAACGGAGGGATATCAGATGTAATAAGGGCAAACCTCAGGGGAGGTCCTTGTAATTTACTCTATAATTTTTTGTGCCCTCATTTTAAGAATATCATTTAAGCTAGTTTTGTCAATAGTTGATTTGTTTAGGGTTGTTGAAAATCAGATTCAAATATTTTGTATTTATTTTATATTTGATTTATAGGCAACTCATATTTGATTTAAAGGAGCAAAATCTCCTCTAATTATGTGTATTTATTGTAATAAGCCTATATAAATCAAACTCTGTGTGTCTTTCAAACACACAGTTTCAGCATCTCTTGCATCTATCCTAGCATTTGGGCTTAAGGCCTAACTCAACTCCACAAAACCGACTTATAGCGCTTGGGTAGTCCTCACCTTATAAGCCGATCTCCTAAGCCCAAATGTTAAGATTGATTGTTGGCTGAATGCACCATTGCTGTTAAGTTAACTAATCCAATTCGCATCACAACTTTTAGCAATATTATTGAAAAGGAAAATGTTGGAGAAGGTCAAACATGTAGCATAGGTAATGGCATATACATTGACCCAAACTATTGCTCATAGCATTTGTGTTTGGTCCATATTTCTCAGGGTGCCAACTGTGTGTGTGTGTGTGTGTCTTCATATGAACTTGTTAGGCAAGATTGCATTGAAGCAAGGAGTACATATTGCTCTATAATCAAAATAATAAGATGAAGGCCATCTCTGTAGTTCCATTCCTTCTACTTGTTCTTTCCATTGGGATTGACAATGAAGGGTCAATGAAAGTGACAAGCAAAATTTTGAGAGAATTGTATGACTACTGTGAAAGTGATAACTACATTGATTTCCCTAAGAAATATGGATCAAATGCAAATACTATGTGCAACATTTTGGGTCAGTGGATATGCTATTGCCCATGCTAAGTGTTTGATCTTCTCCAATGTTGTCCTTATGAATAATATTGCTAAAATAAAATTCTGTAGTGAATTAGGTTAGTTTATGTAACAACAATGGTGGATTCAGCCAAAAAAAAAAACTTAGCATTTGGGCTTAGGGCCTAACTCAAGCCTACAAAACTGACATGTATGGTAAGGATTGCTTAAGCTTTATAATCTCTATTTAAGCCACATCTCTAGTCAATCTAGGACTAAACAACCATCCTTGAGGCTGCAATTAAGACAACCCCCAAAGAGGCCATAACTAAAGCGGGCTAGGGGTGAGTGCAATTAACGTTACTTTCCAACACTCTCCCTCACTTATAGGGCTACCGGTCTGGAGTGTGGCAAACGTAGGTGGCCAAACAATGGATCTAAGATAGGCTTTGATACCATCTTAGTATTTGGGCTTAGAGCTTAACTCAATTCCACAAAACCTGCTTGTAAGGTAAGGACTGTCCAAGCTTTATAAGCTCTATTTAAGTCATATCTCTAGTTGATGTGGGACTAAACTCCCACCCTTGAGGCTGCAGTTAAGTTAGCTGCCAAAGAGGTTGCAATAAAGGTGGGCTAGGAGTGACCCAATTAAAGAAGCTTTCCAACAAGGGTTATATCATATATGCCTCACTTTATAATGTCAACCATGTAAAATGGTTGTAATGTTTGAACTTTAATGCAAGGGTGTTTGTTATTTTGAATGCTCTTATTTCAATCTAGAATAAAGGGCGTAACATTTTTAGCCTCTTTGGCACCTTATCCCTGTGCCACATAAATATGATCAGTAGAAAGCTTTAGCTTTTAATTGTTTGACTCAACAGATATGAATATTTTAATACACAAAACGAGAATGCAATGTCTTTGAATTAAAATGAAAAAATTGTACACGTAGGAATGAAATTTTATTTTGCTCCATATAATTTATAAATGTGGTACATGGAAACATTAGTTAATTCCTGGCTGCTAGAGAATTATGGACATGTCTTTTAAGTCTTTTGCACAATCAAGAGTTGAAATAGAGTTTGTCATTCCCCTGCACCATACATGGTGTGTGTATAAACTTGGTTGTCTTATGAATTCTTTTTAGTTTGAATTTAGACATGGATTAAAATGTGATGTGATGTGATGTGATATAATATTAAAATTCATAACTTTAAGGCATCCTAGTGGTTACTTAAAATTCTAAGCTATAGTTATAAAAAATCTTGTCCCTGTAATTGCTGCTTGTCAGCCTCAATTTTTATTTCTGGTCATGTTTTTCTTCACAATTTTATGCGAAAG
Source organism: Glycine max (assembly GCF_000004515.6). Taxonomy (NCBI): domain Eukaryota; kingdom Viridiplantae; phylum Streptophyta; class Magnoliopsida; order Fabales; family Fabaceae; genus Glycine; species Glycine max. The sequence goes on along the minus strand of NC_038242.2, from coordinate 14,865,946 downwards.
CAATGACAATGATTTGGATTTTTTTTTGTTATTTTCTGGGGGATATGCTCAAGTTTATATTAAAAGTAAAATGCATTTTCTTGATCCCATATTCATATTATTTGCATGTAGGTTTTGCAATTTATTTTATTGTTGGACTGGGAGAGGAGGGGAAAGTGATTTTGATGAAAACCTGTGTTTGGTACTTGGATTCAGAAGTTTGGAGCGAGGGGAATTTAAAATGAAAGGGAAAATTCATCTCCACCGTATTGTTTTTGCCTCCCAATGTCAGGAGGATTTTATTTTCCCACACTTCCCCATCCCCTTTTGAACCAAATAGCTCATTAGTAAAATAATTTTGCAAAAGTTTTTTGGTGTAAACTTCTATACAATGCATGCATATCTATCTTTTTTCTCATTTTTTCTTCTAACCTTTTTAATATATTTTATTTCTCCCCCTTTACTTTTGGTGACAAGCAGATTCTGTAGAGAGATTCCACATTTCATCTTTTATCTTATTCGTTTTGGCTCAAAATATTCTAGAGGCAGAGGGTCCCTGGTTTGAAAGTTTTCTCATTGTAAGATTTGGAAATATTTTAGCTCTTAATATTAATGAAAGAAAATTTGTTTATCCTGTTCCTGACACATTTTGGATGGTGCAGAATATCCTCTTGGTTTATGTATCTGAAATGATTATTGATATTATCAAGCATTCATTCATTGCTAAATTCAATAACATTAAGCCCATCGCATACTCCGAGTTCCTTGAAGATCTATGCAAACAGGTATTATCATCTGATTTCATGTTTGTGGGTTTTATTTATACAGTATTATTTACTACTAAAAAGGTGTAGACGGATAACTGGAACCCACTTAAACAAGAAATTGTTATGTTTTCATTCAAATCTCAACTTAAAGTTGAAAATCCGAGTGAATTTTTGAGCTACACACCTAAATGCACCAAAACTTTCCATGATTCAAAACCACAAGTACCTTTTGAAATCCTTTCCTGGAATATGCTTTAACGGGAAAAGGGTTATACGCTATTTTGTTACAGTAATATAGTTCAATTTCTCTTCAAAACAAATTTGGTCATTTTTCTTTTCAATTCTTTAATTGATTTCATTTTTTAATGTTATTTGTTTGCCTTTATAGTTTGATTCCAAAGTGAATTCATTTTAAGTATGATTCAGTTTCTTCTGCATTTGAGCATGGTAGTGTAGTTTGTGTCAGAAAGCATATCGTATTTAACTGATACTTGAGAAAGCTTATTATTACTTTGAAAAGAATGATGTATAATTCTGAATCTTAATATTATGACAATCAATCGCATTAACATTTTGTTCCATTTCTTTGATGGAACTTTCTAAAAAAAATATACGCCTAACATTTGACTGTTCCATTCTGTAGACTCTAAATATGCAAACTAAGAGTGCAAAGAAAAACCTGACTTTTGTCCCCCTTGCTCCAGCATGTGTGGTGAGCATATAAGATTTTACATGTCCATTTGGTTTTTCTGTTTTTTTTTTTTTATTGCCGATTGAACACGTGCTCCTTTTCCTTTTATAACTCGTTCTTAGGTTATTCGAGTTTTCACTCCAGTATATGCTGCAAACCTTCCTCCCAATCCCCTTCCATGGAGGCTTTTCTGGATTCTGCTTTTTTCAGCAATGACCTATGTCATGCTCACAAGCCTCAAGGTTCTCATTGGCATGGGACTACAGAAGCATGCCACATGGTATGTCAATCGTTGCAAAAAGAGGAAACATCATTTTCATGAAGATTAGTTTGGAAGGGCAAAATACTGCTTTCTTGACATAATATAATCTGTTTGCCCAAGGATTCCTCCACTCGATAATTCAGGAACACTTGACTCCTGAATTACCATCGGTGCCTGGCACATGCGGGAACAACTTTTGGTTTATAACTTGAAGGTGAACCTATAGATGGCTTCCCCTTCCAATTTTGACAGCAATATATAATTTGATTATTACAGAATAATAATAGAATGTTGTAGGCCTCCATAATTGCAAAGAATTGCAATCACGTCTCTTCCCCTTCCCCTCTACTCAAATATGGTCAACTCTATAAAAACAATAACACATTTTTGACATCTTTTGAAGTTTAATATCTGAACTAGTAACAAAAACATGAGTAAACTATCATTTTGGATCCAGAAAATGTGTATAATGGGGACAAAAAAATAGTTCATAATGTTTTCATAGAAAAAAGTGTTGTAAGTTTTTACAAAATACATAATCTTATCATAAAAAAGAATTAAAATTCCTAGATTTTTATAAATTACAACTACCTTTTACACATCAATGAATTTTTTCTTTTATCTTTTATAACTTTTTACCTTCATTTTAAAAAAATAATTGTCTTGTGGGGCAACACTTAATTTTTTTTTTTTTTATTACAGATGTCTAAGTAAAAAAAAATTTGCTTGTAGAGGCAATTGTCCTCATACAGTTGTGCGTACATCCGTCAGTGCTTCTTGAAAGTGTATAATGTCACATTAGTTATTGAAACTAAAGAAACTTGAATAAGTCCGTGAAAGGGCAATTTGTCAATCATATTATTAGTCCAGTGATAATATTAACACATGTTTAGTGATTTAAATAATAGTAAGTGATTAAGTTTAGAAGCTTAGATGAAATAATTAAAAATTACTTTAGATACAAGTTTTATAGTAATTATTATAAAATTCAATAATTTTATCACATATAACAATATAATTAAATAACAGTATAAAATATTTATAATATATATTTCATTCAGGAACGGATCAGAAGTTAATCATAAGGGACTGAAAAAAATATTAATTAAATTTTAAAAATACTTAAAACATGTTTAAATTAAATACCATATAAACAAGCACTAACTAATTTTCAAACTAAGGTTTGCAAGTTTAAACACTAAACAAAATCATCTACAAGAGCACAAGATCGTATAACAAAAAATCATCAATATATTATTCTGAATATAAAACAAATCTATAATAATTTATAAACTAATATCATCTTAATAAATGTAATTAGTCTCTAAAAAGATACTGGAGAAATAAAATTACAGTATCTTGTTATTCTCTGGATAAAGATAAACGCACATAGATTACAACAAATAGTAATGAATAATGGTAGATACCAGAAATTAAATGGCCATCGGATACTACTAAGCTTGGACAGATTAAGCCAAAATCTAACTATATATCTAAGAATGATTTTTATTTTTTTTTGATAAATGTAATGTGAAATCTAAAACGGGGAAAAAAAAGTTTCAAAGCTTTGAAATGTTACGGTAAAGAAACAACAAAGCAAGGAGGAGCAAACAAAAGTAACATATCATGTGTTAGTTTCTCTTGCATTATACAATATTTTAATAGATATATATATATATATATATATATATATATATATATATATATATATATATTATTTTGAGAAAGAGGAGTCACAAATCTGCACGTTAAGTACTGTCCGGTGAGTCCCTGTACATGCTACTATAATAGATATTACACTTAATTATACTGCATATTATATTGTAATATTAATATAAATTATATAATACTATATTTATTGGTTTTGGAAGCAGGGAGGGGGGCTGAAGTCTATGTTTGCCCCCCTTAAATTCGTTCCTCATTTCAATTAAATTCATAAAATAATATCGTGGGATGTAGTTGGTTGAATAACATGTATGAATTGTAACTTGCTAAATTGTAAATATTTAATTTTTTATACGTGAATTCATTTCTTACAATAAAAAAATTAAATAATTAATAAATTCAATGACTCATTTAAAATTTTCTTAGTTTCAGACATTAATGTAACAACCTGTAAGAGACCAAATTGTGGTTTATTCAATATACACATATCGGCACTTCTCCACATTCTTTCTCAAGTTGTGTTGGTTCTGAGTAACATTGCTAGTGCTCAACGGGTTCCAATGAAGAAAGAGAATTGCAGGAAAAATGAATAATAGAATTGGAAAGTGGTTTGATTTTCTATACGCTGATAACAGTGCAGTGGGGATGGGAGAGAAGACGACTTGTCTTTCCACTATGATCGAGGAGGCAAAGAATGAGTCTAGAAAAAATGTCTCAGTTTCAAAATTTGTTGCCGCCGTTATAAGAGAGAAAAAAAACAACAACAACAACAAAAAACACTGAAGGTTGAATATTAGACTTTTGCTTGCAACTTAGACTTGTGTGTACATTTCCTTTTCCCCATTAAGTGATTAGAAAGGAGGTTGTTAATTAAAGTATTTCGAGGGGCCAACTTATTTAGCTTGTAATAAACACGGATTAGGTTTAATTTTGATAAAGTCAACTCAGTTTAAAAATTTGGTTGCCAACATCCCTTTTTATTGTAATAAGGCTATAATATATCGTTGTGTCAACAATCAAGACTTATCCTTAGTTGATAATGATACAGAAAAATATCACGATGCTAGAGCCTAGTCATGACTTCGGGCACTCCGATAACCAAATCAATTGCCGACACTCCAATAACTAAATAAGGCAATACTATATCTTTGTCTTGGAGCATTGGTTATTATAGGCATAACACATTGGTTTTATAGATGGAGATTATTTACTTTCCCTATGCATTATTCGTCATTTTGTGTATCTTTTCTTATTTGGTGATTAGTGACAAATTCGTTCTTTCGTAGCAAACTATTGGCACGAAATAGCACAACTCAAGTAAATATGTATCACCAAACTAATGACTAATCCATTATTAGTAGGTTAATATCATTTATTTTTTTGTTGGAGCATAGAGAGACTATTATGTATTATATATATATATATATATATATAAGAAGCAAGCAAGAAAGATTAATATATGCATATATGGACAAGCAATAAAGCTATGTTCGGGGATATGGCAAAATCATTTTAATAATGGAACTACTAAGAGGCACAGGGCATCATCTTCATGGAAGGAAAAACAAGCCAAAACTCAGTGGAGCACTTTGAAAGGTTTGAAAAATTAGTATAGTGAAGATCCAGAGTGAAAAACAATTAAAATTAATGGATCCATGACTTAAAGCATTCATTCATTGAGTGGCAATGGTCTCTAAACCCCCTTCACATTGAATTAATTTGCTCATGCGGTAGGAGATAAATCTCAATTATAGAGAAATTGTTTGGGATGTCGACCTATATGGTCTTATCTCTATGATTTTGGGAAGCAATCACAAGTTGGAGGAATTGGCCAAATAATTATAAATAAAAAAACAAAGATTTCAATTGTTAATTTCTAAATTGTCAAGGATTTTTGAATGTGATACTGATCAGGATGGAGCCTCCCAAACGTGTGAATTCGGGAAGTGTAACTTGGCAGTTCTTCTTACATGATTTTGGATTACCATATATGGACCCTATGCCTTATTAATTACTACTTAATACAGTACTAGTATATTATGTTGATGGGATTTTATTATTATGTCACTAACAAATCATGCTTTGGTTCCATCAATCCGTGTTATTATCGGGGATTCAAAAGTCCACTTGATGTGCATCGGTTTCACCACTAGCTGACTCTCTAGCACTTGTGCCATGCATTAAGGACAAACGTTCCTATGATGCTATAATAATCGACCTCTCTAAGGGCCCACCTCAATGCAAATCATAAAATCTCTCGCTATCTTTCTCACTCTATTCCTCTCATATTTCCATAATTTGGGGCAGGGGGGAGCCATTCTGTTTTTATTGTATGATTACACTTGCTTGTATATACAATTGCTAAAGAGCTATAATCTTGACTAGAAAGACAAACAAAAAAATAATAATAAAAAAGCAAAAAGAGAGAGCTTTATTTAATGCGCAGATAATTAATTTGATAAAAAAAGGTCAGTCTTTTTTTAGATTATATATTTTTATGAAACCAGACAATAAAATCGTCAAGTTAAATAGGATATCACTATGCATTCAGTAGTATAAACAGTACGTCAGTCTTGTGAGTGACTTGAAATTAAGTTTTATTTTAATTATGTGAGTGGAATTACCATGCTCTAACGGCCAACTTCTTTCATACTACATCAGATGACCTCTCTTCCAGCCCTACAAGTAGAAGTTGCGGCTCAGTGATAAAATAAAATGGCTACCTACAATAGGAACATGGACAGAAGGCTCATTATTGTAATCGAATGGAGTGGTGATAATGTGTTCATAGGCAATATTCATGCGCTGCTCTGCTCTATTAATAATGTTTAGTCACTGGTACTACACAGTTACTCTATTGTTGGTCAAATTTGAATTTTCCACTGATGTTGTTCAAATAATTATAGATATTCTACTCTCGTGAGCATGGCTGCATGAGCTCCTAGCTAGCTAACAACCTATCACCAAAGAGAAGCTACCTATCTTACAATTAATACAACTCTCTTTTCCTTATGCAATTAATTTGTTTTCCCAAAAGTAACAAAAGCTTAGGCTTGATACAATTACTTTTAGTAAACATAGGAGAACCAGGTAGCTGAGGAGGGAGGTTTATTACAATCTTAATGGAAAGGAATATCATAAAATGTTGATAATTAGCAATGCTTCAATCTATACATAAGGTGCACCATCATGACAGCCTCAGCAGCATGCATGTAGGTTTAGCTTTTTAATTATTTCCATGGAAAATCCAGCAATTTTTTGTTTCATGTCATGGGCCTGGCTATTTTTTAATTATTTTCTTTGTTAGCATTGGTTATTATAGGCATAACACATTGGGTTTATAGATGGAGAAATCCTAGTTGCAATGGCAAACTCCCTCCAGGTTCAATGGGCCGGCGGGTTTCCCCCTTGTGGGTGAGACCCTTCAATTTTTCTCCCCTAACACCAATTCTGGAATTCCTCCTTTCATCAAGCAGAGAATGAAAAGGTATATATAAGTATTTTTTTATTCTCAACTTAATTAGAAACATTCCTCTAGCGATGTAAACTTACATATGATCAAACTACATATTCAAATATTTAACAATGTTCGATGTTCTTTTTTTGCTAAGTGATTCATTTGTCACTGACTTATGTAATACAAATACACTAACTTTTCAAGGTGGCTCCACTTCCTTTATTGCTCCTAAAACAAAGCCATAGCAACCCTTGAGCCCTAACTATTAAGTGGAACCACCTTCTACAAGACATACACAACCCCTGAGCCCTAACTATTAAGTGGAACCAACCCACCAATCGAAGTTAATTTCTAGATTCAAAGCAAAAACACTTAACATTTCATCATAGCATGTTACAGGCTAGGAGATTCATAAACTTACCGGTACAATGACCTAAGGCGCAAAGACCACGGGCAAACGAGTCACAGCAACTACACTTCTTGGAGATGCCACACAGGTCACGGCACGGGCGACCTCACTATGCATACTCACGGCACGAGCTCCACTGCACACAATGGACGTTGTCGAGAGAGCGAGGTTTCGAGGGAGTTTCAGGTGTATGGTGTTTAAGATAGGGAGAGATGGGTTTGAGGGAGAGCGAGGTTTGAGGGAGACCTAGGGAGAGACCTCGATGTTTGACGCAACAGAGCTTCAGGGAGAGAGGGGTTAGACCTAGGGCACAACAATGGTGGAGCTACATAAGTGTTTGGTTCAAGAGTTTAATTCCAAAGGTCTCGAAGCGTGTATGGGCCAAGCCGGTGAGGAACAAAGACTGGTTTATCGTATGATCGTCGTTGTCTTACATTAAGGTAACATTTTAAGACGGTTATTTGTAACCGCCTTAGAATGTGCGACTTAAAAAACAGAATTTCTCCCCCTAATTACAAAAATATCACCGTGCCTTATACTAAAATGGTTCTTCAGAACTGTCGTAGATGTCGCGTCTTAAAAAACTACTTTTGTAGTAGTGAAGGAGCTAGAAAAAAATTAATAAAGAAGCACGATAAAGGCAAAAGGACTCTTTACAAATCCAGAAGAAGGTATCAAAGGGCAATAATTATCATTTATATGGGAAATCTGGACACTTCCATAAGGATTACCCAAAGCGTAAGTCTTGGTTTGAAAAGAAAGGTGAGTTTAATGCTCATGTATGTTTTGAATCAAACTTAACTGAAGTTCCTTATAATACATGGTGGATTGATTATGGATGTATGACTCATGTTTCTAATATTATGCAGAGATTCCTTACAATCCAAACTATAAGTCCAAATGAGAAGTTCATCTTCATGGAGAATAGAGTGAAAGCTCCAGTGAAAGCAGTCAGAACTTATCATTTAAAACTCGACAATAGAAATCATTTAGATTTACTAGAAACTCTTTATGTACCTAATTTATCTAAAAATTTAGTTTCATTATCTAAACCCGATATTACTAGATACTCTTTTAATTTTGGTAATGAATGTTTCAGTTTATTTAAGCATAATCATTTCATTGGTATCGATGTTCTTTGCGATGGTTTATATAAATTGAAATTAGATGGTTGGTATGTTGAAATTGTTTTAACTATGCATCATAATGCTGACACTAAATATAGTTTAGTGAATAAACGATCTGTTTTCTTGTGGCATAAATGTTTAGGTCACATTTTTAGAGAAAAGATTAATAAAGAATGAAATTCTTCCTGATCTAGATTTTAGGGATCTAAATATTTGTATGGATTATATTAAGGGAAAATAAACAAAACATACAAAAAAAATGAGTTACAAGAAATACTCAGCTTCTTAAAATTGTGTATAATTGCAACCACACAATGATGCTTTTCTAGAATTTGAGAACACGCTTCAAAATTTTATTAATATCTGCCACAGCTCAACAAATTATACACAAAAATGAAAGTGAAACAGCATATTCAAAAGACAAACTAATTACAAGAGAACGAAAATAACAATATATTGAGACGAATAATTAACTTGTTTGGAACCTCACTCATTACTCCATAAACACACATCCTAGCTTGTTAACACTCCAGGTTGTATAGCTTTTACGTACATCCAATACTAAATTGAAGTACTTATATACTTTTTAGAGGTATTTCAAAACATGCAAATTGTGACATGATCAGGGTATATGTGGTTCTGGTTCAAGATGAAGTGGTATTTTTTTGGAGACAGTGAGTCCATTGGTCTCATTCATGTCAATGTTGTGCATCAACATACCAGACTCGGACATATTCCAATTGAACCAATACAAAAGATTAGCAAGAACATACTCAGTTGAAGCAAGCCCAAATGACATAGCAGGACATCCCCTTCTCCCACTACCAAATGGAATTAATTGAAAATCTTGTCCATTAAGATCAATTTGGCTAGTTTCAAATCTTTCAGGAATAAATTCTTCAGGATCATCCCATAATTCAGGATCCCTCTGGATTGCCCATGCATTGATAAATACCATTGTTTTGGCGGGAATATCGTACCCTCTTAGTTTTACACTTGATGATGTCTCTCGAGCAACCAAAAGAGGAACAGGTGAATGTAATCTCAAAGTTTCTTTGACTACACATTTCAAGTAGTTCATTTGATTCACACAATTTTCATCTAATACTACTCTAGAATTGATTCCCACCACTCTTCTTATCTCTTCTTGAGCTTTCTTCATAGTATTTGGCTTCCTAAGGAGCTCTGCAAAAGCCCATTCTAGAGTTGTTGAAGTGGTGTCGCTCCCACCTATTATCATGTCCTGAAATTAATATACTAGTTAAAGTTAGGTATCCATGCACCTTTAGTTTATAAATTAATTCTATACACGTGATTGATATGCAACTAACTTATTATTTGTGTTGAATAATAGACTTATTAAATAATATATCATATACCACATAATACACGATGATACCCAATTATTTACGTTGTTGACTTGTGTAAAAAAAGTCCGAATTTTAAGTTATCATTTTTTGCCATATAAATAAATTTTGATTTCTTTTTAATAGAATTTTCAATACCTTAATCATTAATTAAAAAATTTAAACAAATAGATTATGTATTTATATTATAAATGATTTTACAAAATCATCTAATTACAATTTATCATATATAATTAATCTATTGATTTTTATAATAATAACTTCAAAAATTATATTAATAACTTATATTGTCAGCATATCATTATTAAACTCTTTAAATTTATTAAAAATAACAAAATAGTGAATACATCATTAAATACTTTTTTACCAATTTTAATTTATGGGGGAGAACCTAATTGGGTTTGATTTTTATAGAATATATTCTTGAAAAGGGTGATAAACTTCAAATATAATTAAATTTCAAATGAACAATTAGTCTTATAATTAATTTAAAGAACTAAAATTTTATAAAAATATCTCAAGATCTCACGGAAAAGGTGAAGGCTGTAATTATAGTGGTTAAAAATTTAAAAAAAAATTATGTTATTAGTATTTATTTCCGGTGCATAATATAGATAGGTAGATAGATAAAGAGGAAAACCATTAGGATTGCTTTGAGGTTATCTCGGCTGAGCTGAAAGTCAAGCCTCCCACACTCTTGAAGTTGAAGGAGAATTCCCATGAAAGAGTGATCATTCTTCCTGTTACTGCTCTCGCGTTCTGCAATTACCTCGTCAAGGAAAGCATCAACTGCAAGAAACGTGGCCTTCATTTCCGGAATAAGGCCAGTCAGATAGTCAACCCAACCCAACGAAGGGAAGAAATCACCGACGCAGAAAGCCGAGAATAGTCTCATAATCTTTCTTCCCAGTTCTCCAAAGCTGCAATTCACGCTATCACCCACTGTAGCATCACACTTCCGTCCAATTACACATCTTGAAACAATGTTGTTGGAAGCTGCAATCAGCATCTCACTCAGATTCACACATGGTCGATTTTCTCTTTCACTACCACCACATGCTTCACGTACAGCTTCAACCAACTCCGAAACAACCTCTTCTCGGATAGAACGAAACGACCGCACCTTTCTCTGGCTCAGAAGCTCAACCACACATGTCTTCTTCGTCTGTCTCCACTCTTCGCCGTAGGGCGCAAAACCAACATCCTTGCAATTATAGAGAAAGATTTTAGCAGCCGTAGGTTGTGGTCGGTTGGAGAAAACAACATCATGCGTCTTGATTATTTCTCTGGCCACGTCAGCTGATGAGACCACTAGGGTTGGAGTTTGGCCTAATTGCAGCATCATTAGAGGGCCATACTTGCGAGAGAGTGCTTGGAAGGAGCGGTGTGGCAGTGTGCCTAGCTGATGAAGATTGCCAATTATTGGTAACTTTGGTGGTGATGGAGGAAAATTGGACTTGTTTCTTCTTGTTAGCTTAAGCATAAGCAGGAGGCTTACGAAGCAGAAGAAAGCTGTAAGGTAATGGGTTGAACTTGGTTCATACGCCAATTGCTTAAGAACTGATGATAGAAAAGCCATTTTTACTTTGGAGTGGTTAGTACTCTTGTCTTATATTTATGTAACAATTTGTTTTTCTCAAGTTAATTATTTTAATTCCTTTTCATGGCCAGCTTTTGGGCATCATGTGCTAATTAAGTTTGACTATTAAAAATTACATGTTTCACATATTATTTAATTAGTCTTTTATAATTTTTAATAAATTCTAATTAATAGTAAAGTGTGTTAAGAAGAGCATGAATGTTACTAACACTCTCCTTTGTTATTGTTAATAATTTGTGTTCCTTATAAAAGAGAGTTAGTTATTTTGTTATATATTTTTTTGTTCTTTTTTTTTAATGGGTGTTGATGAGTTAGATTGATTCTCATTCAGAGTAAAATTAAAATCGAATCAATAATATCTTGTTTGATTGGTTTTGTTTAGGTTTTTTAAAAAAGATTTCGGTCAATCTGAATCAAAATCAGTCTGATTAGTTTATTGCTTCGGTCATTTGGGTCATCGGATTGTGATACCAAAATATTCTATTTTTTCAAGTTTTTGTCTCCACTCATTGTGCATTATTATAAAGATTTAATTTAATATTATTGTATGAAAAGATATTATTCTTTAATAACTAATTATTGTTTTGTTTAAGTGGAAAACTGTTTTACAGAGAAAAATCAATCACATTTTTTTAGCTATTTTATCACATCACGTAAATTGTTTTAATTAAATAAAAAAACTTAACCGCAACTTCTGTTATGTTGCACCACGTTCATGGACGTTCCTGCGTTGTACCTTCTCGAATTACGCTGTTGCCTCTTCTATTATGAATAAAATAGCGGGTTGTTGAAGGTGTAGGTGAGAGAATGGATATTGCACCAAGCACGTGTGGAAAGGAGCAAAAGGAAAGATGAACAATTGTAATGGTCTCAGAATGAAGATCGTGCGAGATAAAGATCGAGTCTGTGGAAGAAATATATAATGAAGTGGTGGAGGCAATTACATCTTCACGGCCGCATGCTCAACTCCGGCACGGCGTCGCCACTTTGCTGTCGGTCAACCTTGAAATAAATTAATCGAATTAATGCCACGATGGTGGATTAATTGTAACCACGGCACACAAACATTTACATAAAAAAATATGAATTAATATAAAATTTCTATTTTATTTTAAATTTAGAATCTTTTAAAATACTTATTGTTTTAATAGTTTCAATATGAGTTTTTTTTTTAATTCATTTTTGGCTTAAGTTCTTTAGAATTCTTTCACTTTTTTCGTTTCTATTTTTTTTTTATATTTTTCAATATAAAATCCCCATATAGTACAAATAATTTACATATCCCTGCATTACACACGTGTCAAATAAAATGTAATGATTGTTGTATTGTTTTTTCTTTCAATCTTTTGTTTATTTGACTAAATTGCAAGTTGTAGTTGTTGCTTACAAGAATTGACAATTACATTATATATTCTTTATTTCATTTTTCCGCATTCTTGGCACGTAGACATGACCCCACTTGTACTATTTAAGCTCAGCAACGGAAAGTGACCCCTGATCTAAAATATATAATTAGATAGGTGAATTTTTCATATATATATTCTTGTGATTATAATATTTTTTTGTTAAAAAATAGGTTAATATTATGATTTATTTGATGATATTTTAAATCAATTAATAATGTAATTAATTGTATACGAGTCATGACTTTAGACACCTAATTCTTATTAGTGAGTCTAACCACGGATCTATGATCCATAATGGAAGGTATTTAGAGTTAATAAATAACAAGGCTAAGTCTCTTTTGTTGTCATGTTATCAATTATTCTATAAAATTTATTCCATTAAAAGTTCTACAATAAAAAGAGTGTAGTCAAACAAATAAAAACTTAGACTTCTAAATTTTACATATCCCACTACTCAAACAATTCTTTCCTTGATCATATCTTTAATAAATGTTATATTGATATTTTAAACTCATATAAATTCATTCTTGATAAATTTATTTATCTTACAAAACAATCAAGTTGATAATAAATAATTATAACTGAAATATATTATTTCCAAATCATAATAAGATATCTTCGAAAATAAATGAGAGATGAAAAGTAGACATGACAATGCGATCGGACGGGGACGGGTATTGTCTTCCCGATTCCGACTCTTCAACATGTCCCCATACCTGTACCCGATATCGGACAAATTAAAATTTATTATCTCATCCTCATACTCGTCAGGTATCGGGTATCACCGGCCCGTCTCGTACCTGATTCAAATTAGAAAAATATTTTTTTAAAAGAAAATATTAAAAATTTGATTTTAGAAAAAATAAATTGATTGTTAAACATTTATTTTTAACTACTTATATGTCAATAAATTTATTATAGCGCATGTGAACATTTATTTTTAACTACTTATATGTCAATAAATTTATTATAGCGCATGTGTCTACAAAAATCGTTAAGAAAATAATATTAAATTATGTAAAAATTCTAAAATAAGGTTAACATGTAATAAAAATTCTAGGCTTTTTGATTAAATTATGCAAAAATTCTAAAAAATTTAAGTGGTGCGGCAAGTCCGGGTTCGGGGTCGAGACGGATATAGTAATCTGATACTTGTACCCGTACCCGACTTTTGGTTATCGGGAAAAACCCGAACCCGAACCTGTACCCGATCAACTCAGGTATTATCTGTCAAAGTCGAGATGGATTCGGACGGATACCCACAAGTACAGATTTTTTTGTCATGTCTAATGAAAAGAAAAACAGTTTAGGCATCCCTATCTCCAAGGGTGGTGGGGGGACAAAAAGAAAGATCTTTTTGAAGGGGTAAAAGATTCAAAGTTCATGGAATAATCTTTGTATATATAATCAGTGTTTTTTTTTTAATTACAAAATCAGAATTTTGTCATACATGAGATGATTTTAGGAGATTCAAGTCCTCTCAATTTATTTTTTCTAAAATAAAATTTTTCTTCCAATTGCAATCACACAATGATATGATTTTCTAGAATATACGTATGCACCACTAGATTTTATTAATATATTCCACAAGACAACAAATTATAAGAAAATGAAAATGCACAACAAATTTATGAGACAAACAAATTAATTTTAATGGAATAAAAATTAATGAAAATATTCAAACCCTTTTAAAAATATGGCAATATTCAAGAGATGCACACCATCATGTTATATATGATTCTTATTTAAAATGAAATGGTACTTTTTAACTGACAGAGAATCCATTCATTTCACTCGATCATGTTAATGTTGTGCATCATTACGCAAGACTTGGGCATCTTCCAATTGAACCGATAAAAAGATTTGCAAGAACACATTTAGTTGAAGCAAGCTCAAATGAAATTATGCAATTTCAAAGATGGTGCTTACAAAAGCACCGTCTTTGATTTACGTAAGCACCGTCTTTGTTTGCGTAATTTCAAAAACGGTGCTTACGTAAACATCGTCTTTGAAAGTATATCCCTTTCTAAGACGTTGGATTTTGATTCGTCATTGAAAAGTTTTACTTTCCACAACGTTGGATATAACGACGGTCGTCCACCGTTGTTGTATCCTGTTTTCCACCGTCTTAGAAACGCTTTTTTATAGTAGTTTGCGGGACATGCCCTTCTCCCGCCACCAAACAGGATTAATTGAAAATCTTATCCATTAAGATCAACTTGACTAATTTCAAATCTTTCAAGAATAAACTCTTCAGGTTGCCCCATAATTTAGGATAGCCCATGCATTGATAAATATCCTTGTTTTGGCAGGAATATCATAATCTTAGTTTCACATTGGATGTTGTCTCTCGAGCAATCAAAAGAGGAATAAGTGTATGTAATCTCATTGTTTCTTTGATTACACATTTTAAGTAGTTCATTTGATTCACACATTTTTCATCCACTAATCTTGAATTGATTCCCATGGCTTTTCTTACCTCTTCTTAAGCTTTGTTCATGGTATTTGGTTTCCTAAAGAGGTCCACAAAAGCCCATTCTAGATTCGTTGAAGTAGTGTCACTTCCGCCTACTATCATGTCCTGAAATTAATACACAAATTAGCTTGTTATTCACTATTCACACACCATTTTCCTATGAATCAATTTTAATACACAAACAGTTTTCCTGTAGCATATATAGACTGAGAGAGAATGAAAGAGAGAGACCATTAAGATTCCTTTGAGGTTATCTCGGGTGAGTTTGAAATCAAGTCTTCTACACTCTTGAAGGTGAAGCAGTATCCCCAAGAAATCCTTAACATCGGAGTGGTCATTTTTCATGTTTTTGCTCTCATGTTCTACAATGACTTCCTCGTCAAAGAAGCATCTATTGCAACAGAAGTGGACTTCATTTAGGGAATTAGGCCAGTCAGAGAATCAACCCAACATAACGAAGGGAAGAAATCACCCACGCAGAAAGCGGATAATAATCTCATAACCTTTCTTCCCAGAACTCCAAAGCTGCAACTACTACTACGAGCACAACCCATTTTATCATCATACTTCCGTCCAAGAACACATCTAGACACAATGTTGTTGGAAGCCGCAATCAGCATCTCACTCAGATTCACACATGGTCTTTCTCTTTGACTAGCACATGCTTCACCAAGCTCGGTCCAACATATTTAAAGACCTATAACAAATTTTAAGAAAGGTTTTTTTAATCTAATAATTTTTTTTAACAAAAATTAATATTTTTATTAAAAAATTATTTTTCATTAGTTACATTGTTAACTTGCTCATTAATTAATATTTATTTTTTTATTTTTATTTTCATCAATTTCTATATTATTTATTTAACAAGAAATTACTTATATTTTCAAATTTATTTTTATCTGTTTTGATAAATCTATTTGGAGTTCCTTTTTAGTGATCCCGCAATACTGGAAAAAACAAAGAACTCACACGTCGGCACGCTGGGATTCTCCGTGGCCACCACCCGAACCCACGACGCGATCAGCTTCCGGCATCGGCGTCCACGGAGTCACGATTCTCAGCGGCGAGAACCCGCGGGTTAACGCATAGATTCTTCCTAGACGAGAGGCCGAGGGCGAGGATCTTGGCAGCGGGGCCGAGGTGGCGAAGCTGGTAATCATGGAGAAGATGGATCGAAGCTCGACGAGCGTCTTCTCCATCTCGTGGACGGTGCGGGTGCAGTAGAGGAGCTTGAGCGGGGAATGGGGCTTCGAAAGGACGTAGCTTATGATCAATGAGAGGAGTGCGATGGTTTTCCCTGTTCCGGTGGACATTTCCAGGAGAAGGTGAAGAGAGGACAACAAGAAGACAGTGAGTGAGAGAAGTGAGGAACAACCGCACATTCCAATTTAAAATTGTCCAAATATACAAACATTGCCTTAAAAGTTATAAAAAGGAGTTTTTTTTATTAGTGTCGACATAATAATCTGTAGATAATTTTTCAAATTATTCATGGAAAAATTCATGGAAAGTTACCCATGGAATAATTCATCTATACTTGCCCACAAGATAATCTGTCTGTACATATAATTACTAACTAACAGATTATTTTATGGATAATTTCCCATGAATTTGGTATTTTGGTGGTAAATTTTTCAGACTAGGTTACTTTTAGAAACTAATTCTCAAAAAGGGGTTGTTTTGAAACTTTTTCTAGGGGTGGTCCGTTTTTGAAGGGGACTCGCCAGTGGGGCTGACGAGTTGGACACGTGGCGGCGCCTGGGGGACTCACCAGTGGAGTTGGCGAGTTGTTGTCCACGTGGCGGATCCCGCCACTCGTACTGGCAAAATGCTTTTTTACGGGAAAAAAATTTTTAACTTCAAACGGGTATAACTTTTGATAGGAATGTCCGTTTGAGGCACATAATATGTCAAAATGCTCGAAATTGAATGAAGAATCCCTTGGCAAATACCCATAGGGGATTTGGTCAACTCATTTTCCCAAAAAATGGATTTAAGATTCAACCACCCATTTTTTTAATCTTAAATCCTATTTTTAAGCTACTTAGAGGCATTTTTTGGGAAAATGAGTTGACCAGATCCACTATGGGTATTTGCCAAGGGATTCTTCATTCAATTTCGAGCATTTTGACATATTATGGGCCTCAAACGGACATTCTTATCAAAAGTTATACCCGTTTGAAGTTAAAAAAAAAATTTCCGTAAAAAAGCATTTCGCCAGTACGAGTGGCGGGACCTGCCACGTGGACAACAACTCGCCAACTCCACTGGCGAGTCCACCAGGCGCCGCCACGTGTCCAACTCGCCAGCCCCACTGGCGAGTCCCCTTCAAAAACGGACCCCCCCGAAAAAAGTTTCAAAACAACCCATTTTTGAGAATTAGTTTCTAAAAGTAACCTAGTTTGAGAAATTTGCCTAATATTTGTTGATAAAATTACCTATCGGCATATTTTCATTGGGTTTTCTTCTGTGATAAATCCACTGGTAAAATTGAATTACCTATATATGGATTTTTGGTGTTAATCACCGATTTTATCGGTTGGTAATAACAAAAAATTCTAATTTCAATGCTTTATTAGCAAATTTCGATACTTGTCAAAACTAACAGTAAGGATTGCTATTTGATTTGGTTTCATAAATCGAATCTAACACCTTGTACTCTAATTAAAGTATTGATTATATTCCTCTTAGGAAAAAATAAAGATGTCTCCTATGTATCTTATGGAAGTTGCAAGGTAATTTCAAATTGAACATGAGGTCTTAACTTGTCTCTGTACCTTAAGTTGAAAACAAAGGTTGCTAGTTCAAATGAAAAAAATTCACAAGTAATATGTTTTGTCTTGCATATATAAAATATATTTGTTGATTAGAATTAATGTCAAGAATCACTCATTTAAGATACTTTAATTTTTAAATAAATTTTTACCATCAACACCTGTCAATGAAAATGAATTACAATATACCATTCACTCTGTTTAGAGGTGGATTGACAAGTTAACCCTCAAAAAAACATAATATCATGTTCGTAGGTTATGAAATGGTGGGTTTAACTGTCAAAATCCAAACAATATAATATAAAATAGTAAAATATGGTAAAAGAAATATCAATTGGTTTATTTTTAATGTCATTAATTAGATTCAATTGCAATCACACAATTTGGCTTTCTAGAATTTAAGAACACACCACAAATTTTTACTAACGCCTTCCACAACATACCAACAAACCATACAAAAATAAATGTGAAACAACTATTCAAAAGATTAACAAACTGCAAGAAAACAAATATAACAATGTTCAAGAGACGAGTAATTAGACTCTTTGGAACCTCACTCGTTACTCCATAAATGCTCATATCCTAGCTTGTTAGCACTTCTTATTGTATAGCTTTTACATCCATTACTAAATTGAAGTACTTCCAGATCTATACTCTTTATAGGTGTTGCCAAACATGCATAATGTGAAATGATCATGTTTTATATGGTTCTGGTTCAAGATGAAGTGGTACTTTCTTACTGACAGTGAGTCCATTTGTCTCACTCATGTCAATGTTGTGCATCAATATACGTCCAGACTCGGACATATTCCAATTGAACCAATACAAAAGATTAGCAAGAACATACTCAGTTGAAGCAAGTCCAAATGACATTGCAGGGCATCCCCTTCTCCCAATACCGAACGGAATTAATTGAAAATCTTGTCCATTAAGATCAACTTGGCTAGTTTCAAATCTTTCGGGAATAAATTCTTCAGGATCATCCCATAATTCAGGATCCCTCTGGATCGCCCATGCATTGATAAATACCATTGTTTTTGCGGGAATATCGTACCCTCTTAGTTTTACACTTGATGATGTCTCTCGAGCAATCAAAAGAGGAAGGGGTGGATGTAATCTCAAAGTTTCTTTGACTACACATTTCAAGTAGTTCATTTGATTCACACAATTTTCATCCAGTACTGCTTTGGAATTGATTCCCACCACTCTTCTTACCTCTTCTTGAGCTTTCTTCATGGTATTTGGATTTCTAAGGAACTCCGCAAAAGTCCATTCTAGAGTTGTTGAAGTAGTGTCACTCCCACCTATTATCATGTCCTGAAATCAATATACAAAAGTTGAAAATAGGTAATCATGCATCTTCTCAATTAGGTAATCATGTCCGGATATGCAATGGATTTATTATCTATGTTGTATGATAGATTAATTAATTAATGAGTGAATTACACTAATACCCCCATGTGCTTTACTCATTGCATTCTCATTCCTCCTATTTTAGACTTTAGCTTGACCTTTACCTCCCTTGGGTTAATTAATGAGTGAATTACACTAATACCCCCATGTGCTTTACTCATATTGCATTCTCAATTAGTGCTTTACACTAATGCCTCTATTGCTTTCGGTCAAGCGTTTGGGTTGTGATACATTGGTATCCAGTTGTTCCTACTGTTCATGGAGGTGGGGGCGGTGCAAAACAGATGTATTGTTTGCCTCTTTTAAGCCAATTTGCACAACTTGTGTCAAATTGTATTATAAATAATATATATTTTTCTTATAATTAAAAAATGAATATTTCATCAGGCAAAACAATGTATCCATGCGTAAAAGACGGTCAGGATGTTTGATTTTGGTGCAAATGGAATTTTTACTCGTACTTGCTATTGCAAATTACGTCAAAATGCAAACAATGAAATTGATGCTGCATAATTTTTCATGACTTTATGGTCATTGATTTGACTATCAAAACGTGTTTCTTTTTCTAAAGATATTGTGTGGAATGTTCTAGCTATGAGTTAGTTAATATGAATTTATCTAATACAATAATATATTGGTGGCTTGAACGAAAATTTTACCCTGTTGCTGCAAAAAAATAAAACTCAACATCTTTTTTGAGTTGAGAGGAAGGAGATGAGGAGGATATTTTGGAGAGATAATTTTATTAAAAGTCATGTATTTGGTCTCTGTTAATGAAATTTAGGGTATTTAGGAGAAAGGGAGTACTAGTGTACAAAAGCTTAAAATTTAGGGGGATTTAATTATGTAGGGAGAGAAAAATGAAGGAGGGTCAAGGTAATTAAGAAAAATCACATGGAGTATAGTGTAAGTAACTCTTAATTAATTATACTGTCACACATAACACAACACATGGTGTATATATATAATATAAACATATAGAGATAAGATAAAGATAAATATATAAATAAAAAAATTGATGGATATGGATGGATAGATAAAGAGGGAAACCACTAGGATTGCTTTGAGGTTATCTCGGTCGAGCTGAAAGTCAAGCCTCCCACATTCTTGAAGTTGAAGAAGTATCCCCAAGAAGTCATCATTCTTCTTGTTACTGCTCTCGTGTTCTGCAATTACCTCATCAAGGAAAGCATCTACTGCGAGAAACGTGGTTTTCATCTCTGGAATTAAGCCAGTCAGATAGTCAACCCAACCCAACGAAGGGAAGAAATCACCCACGCTGAAAGCCGATAATAGTCTCATAATCTTTCTTCCCAACGCTGCAAAGCTGCTACTGCCACTACCACCACATGCATCATCACACTTCCGTCCAAGAACACATCTAGACACAATGTCGTTCGATGCTGCCATCAGCATCTCAGTCAGATTCACACATGGTCTTTCACTACCACACGCTTCACCTATAGCTTCAACCAACTCTGTAACAACTTCTTGTCTAATGGAATGAAACAACCGCACCTTCTTCAGACTCATAAGCTCAACCTTACATGTCTTTATCTTTTGTCTCCACTCTTCGCCGTAGTACACGAAAGCCACATCCTTGCATCCATAACCAAAGATTTTAGCAGCTGTAGGTTGTCGGCGGTTGGAGAAAACAACATCATGCGTTTTGATTATTTCTCTGGCCACGTCAGCTGATGAGACCACTAGGGTTGGAATTTGACCCAATTGCAACATCATGAGAGGGCCATATTTGTGTGAGAGTGCATGAAAGGAGCGGTGTGGCAGTGTGCCTAGCTGGTGAAGATTGCCGATTATGGGTATCTTTGGTGGGGATGGTGGCAGATTGTATTTGTTTCTTCTTATTAGCTGAAGAAGTATAAGGAAGATGCAGAAGAAAACTGTTAGGTAATGGGTTGAACTTAGCTCATGCGGCAATTGCTTTAGGACTGATGATAGTAGAGCCATTTTTTCCTTTGGCCACCGCTTAGAATTTACGTGACTGTAGAATATTATTGTTATCTATCTATAGATCGGACAAAACAGAAATAAAATATAATGGAAAGTTTCACAGTGTCATACTGTCATGAAACCCACAACCACACAAAAGCTATCCGGTGCTTTCTATATTTATCCACCAAATATGCTTTAATCAAGAAATTAAAATCACACATCCATTAGTTAATATTATTATTTAACCTCTGATTTTTAAAATAATAACAGAAAAATTAAAAAAAATTAACTAGTTAAAATATAAATTATGAACTAAAATAATATAAACGACAATTCCCCTACAAGGAAAATGATGTGTACTTAAAAAAAAAACTATCACTAGAATTCCAAAATTCCTAAATAGATATATATAGAACTTTGTCATAGGCGTGTTTTAGGTATCAATTTTAAGGAGATATACAACTAATAATTTATTATCATAGGCTTTACCTATGGATATATTTTTATCTATCGTTAAATTTTACTATCACTATAGGTAACACTTACAAGTTTAAATGTGTAGGTAAAAGATAATAATATATATCTATAATTTCTAACTGTAGGCAAAAGTCATTTACTTGTACCTACGATTTTCTATAGGTAAATGTCATATAATAATAATAAAAAAGTTTCTAATTACTCTCTTTGTTGATTATAATTTTTAATTAAATATATTTTATTTTTTCTTTTAAAAAATATAATTGAAAGAAAGATTATTGAAATTTGAAATAGAAGGAACCACCAACAATTTATACACTTAAAAGTTGAAACTTAAAATATTACTTCCTATATCTTTTGTTTAAATTTCTTGTGTACTTGAATTTCACAAATCAATGGGTAAAGACAATCATATGTACAATTTAGAATTTAATTAACCTCCACTCAAGAGATCTAGAATATCAATGTCTTTCCCATCAAAGCATTCTTACATCTTTATCACCATCTAAATCATTTTCCTGATATAACAATATCACTTATTAAGAATAACATCACTAATATCATAAACCAATGCTCAACAAAATATAAGAGTATATAAATGTGACAAAATGTTCAATACATATATACTAAAATATAACCAAATATTTAAATAGAACAAATAAAAATAAATCAAAGGAAGTTTGCATCACTCTCATCATCATCTATATAATTATCATCCTTATCATGTGATAAAATGTTCTCCATAGTTATTGTAACACAAACCAAAAGGAAAAAAGCACCAGAATAGGTATTTATCCGTAATGAAATTGTTCGTAGATACAGCAACACAAGACGCCAAACAGCAAAGGGGAATGGATATTTATCCGTAGTGGTGGATACAGCAACACAAGACACCAGAACAAGAAATGACAGTTGGTGATGCTAGAAACTAGCAAAGCACAAACCATGTCACTTTCTCCACTTCCATACACTTTTTCCAAATCAAGAAAGCTATTTCACAGTAGCTCCAGTCACCAACTTGCAACCTCTCTTTCTATCTCTTTGCGTTATGTTATCTTCATCCAATAACGCTCACGTTGGCACTAGGAAGTCTGCATCACTCTCATCATCATCTATATAATTATCATCCTTATCATGTGATAAAATGTTCTCCATAGGTATTGTAACACAAACCAAAGGGAAAAAAGCACAAGAATAGGTATTTATCCGTAGTGGAATTGTCCATAGATACAGCAACACAAGACACCAAACAGAAAAGGGGAATGAATATTTATCCGTAGTGGTGGATACAGCAACACAAGACACCAAACAGAAGGAACAAGAAATGACAGCTGGTGATGCTAGAAACTAGCAAAGCATAACTCATGCCACTTTCTCCACTTCCATACACTTTTTCCAAATCAAGAAAGCTATTCCACAGTAGCTCCAATCACTAACTTGCAACCTCTCTTTCTATCTCTTTGTGTTATGTTACAGATATTCCAGTAGTCTTAGTCTTCAATGCAAACAAATACCATTATCCCATAATAACTTTCCAATACTTACCACTATGCAAATTGTAGCCTCTTGTCTAAAACCAAAACAACAACTTTTCTACTAAGCCAAATGTGGTCCATATAAACCAGAAAGTTCTATTCTGGACGATTTCACGTAATAGTATATAAAAATTTGCTTAATTATTTGAATAACTTTTTCGTATCTTCTTCAAAGTAATATTTTAAGCACAAAATAAACTAATCACATGATGCACATAAACCAAGTAAACCCCACTTTATAGGATACCTTAATTTCCTATATTTTAACCTCTTAATTTCAAATAAAAAAATAAAATAAAAACCACATGTAATCTGAACAAAAAATAATTCAAAACTCATAAAAATCAATAATTAGACAATTTAAAATTCAAAGTTAAGATAATTAATTAAACTAAATTAACGCAGCTTAAATAATAAAACTTAAATAAATAAAGTCATTTAATTCATCATTGAGTAATAATAAGACTAAAATAACAAGAAAAGGAATGAATGAAAGTTTATTAAACTCAGGATCAAGCAAGTTTTACGTGAGTGAAGTCATAACAAGTATAACTAAATCATATAAAAAGAATAAGTATAAAAAGAAACCAACGAATAACGCACTAAGCATGACACACCAAAAATATAAATCATTGTTTTTCCATTTAGAACTAGAGTTAAATAAGCTAACAGCAGCATTACAACTAAAATAACTCAATAACTGAACAAAAATCCCCATAATTAATACTGAAAATCCCCATAATTAATACTGAAAATCATTTAATTAATGTCTCGATACTAATACGTTTTATACATTGATTTTCAGCAGACAAGCCTAAGCTGATTCATTTAATTGGTGGGAATTCCCAAGCAATGCGAAGGAAAGTGCTTTGTGGTGGGGTCTTCCCAATTCCTGATCCCAATATATAAAAATTGTACTACATTTTGCACTGGCCCATTCCATTGTATGATTCCACCCATTTAACTGTTGGGTGCTTTTAGGGTTCTGCTCTCTCTGCCCTATAATAGGATATACTAGTGGACACTATTACGTGTGTAGCGTGTACACTTACCATGACCCACTCACTCAGCCTTTAAACTTTCATATAAATATATGTACCTAGTTATTCTATGAGCTTCTAAATATTTTTTCTCTCATGCCAATGACAAACACATGGCTCACACAAAGTGTGAAATTATCCTAAAAATAACAACCAAATTAGTAGTTCTAAAGAGAATTGTGATATTTAGGTTTTTGTACCAAGTAAAGTAAATTATGAAATACCCTCTTTCTATTTTATTTTCATTTTCTTTAGCCTGAAAGCCTCAAATAAAATTAACAGGAAGTAAAGTGCATAAGGAGCTTGTCACTACTAGCCAACAGGAAATTCAGGACTATCAAAGCAAAATAACTAAGAGGCCGGATTAGATTGCATTTATTGAATATAAAGTAAAATCTGTTATAATTTTGGAAGTTTGGTGAGTCGATCTGAACGGAATCAACATTAAAAAAACCCTCTATACATAATCTCAGAATAATAAAATAATGACAGATCTTGCTCTTCCAAAACAGCCTAAGACAACACCATTAAACGTGAATTCCAAAAGAAAGCAGAGATCCTACAGTAACGAAAGAAGAAGCACGAAATCAAACTAAATAAGATTACGCCAAACTAAGATGTTGCAAAGAAGGAAACGCAAATACAAAATTAAGGCTTCACCGACACAACATGAGAGCGCGTAAAGCACGAAATTCGGATTTGAGGAAGCAAAGACAAACCTAAATCGAGTCCAGAAAGAGCATTCACGATATTACCAACACCAATTAATGCTAGATATATGTTTTTTAAATTTTACCAACACTGAATTCTAAGTTTTACATACATCAAATAAGAGTAAATACAAATCTTTGAATTTTATCTATGATAAATAATTATAGGTATAAATATTTTTTTTACTTTTACCTACAATAATTTATGTTTGTGGACAAAAGTCTCCCTAGAAATATATCATTTTGCTTATAGTATTTGATCAAGTTGATATCAATTAGATTTACAAACTAAATGTCTAAATCAAATAAATATTTTGTATATAAGTATTTAAACTTGTTCAAGATAACAAATTTAAATTTAGCTTTTTATTCTTGATAATCAAGATCTTAATATAAGTAGTCGACTAAGAATACCAACATCATCCTCAGCATCATATTTACTTCCGAATGTAAACCTACACACTATGTTGTTTGCGGGTTTGTTTATTTAAAAAGTTAATTATTAATATTGTTAATTTTTGTTAAAAGAGGAAATTGAACTCATGATTTTTTTTATTTTTTTAATCTTTAATCATCCAATAATTTTATATCAGCACGAAGTTCTCGAGGCTGTTACTAGCATCTCACTAAGGTTGATCACAGAGCAAGCTTTACGTATGTAACTAACCAATGCCTCCACTTCCTCTTCTCTAATGAACTGAACCGATCTTACCCTTTTCATGCTCAGCAATTCATTCACACAGAGTTTCCTTTTCTCTCTCCATGTCTCGCCGTTGGATGAATGCCCAACGTCCTTGCATTCATAGAGTAAGATTTCTGTGGCTGGGAGATGTGGCCTACTCGCCAAAACTGGGTCGTGGGTTTGCATAACTTCTCTGGCTAAGTTTGCTGAGGAAACCACCCAAACGGGAAGCTGACCCAACTGCAACATCAATAGAGGATTGTGTTTTTGTGAGAGGGTTTGAAAAAGAACGATGGGGAAGTTTTCTTAACTGATGGTAGTTGCCTATTATTTGTAGTCTTGGTGGGGATGAAGGTAGATTCAATTTGCTTCTTCTTCTTCTTCTTGTGAGCTTAAAAGCCACCAGCATGCTGATGAAGGAAAGTAGCAAGAAAAGGGTTGCATAATTTAGGTAAAATATTTGTACTTGCTTCATAAATGATGGTAGATGTAGAGCCATTCTTCCATTCATTTGATGCAGCACTATTGCACTGTACCTACACGCTATATATGTTTATACTTAATTAGGCGGTTAAAACCTTGATTAATGATTTATAATACACGAGAATTAACATTCTATTTTTATGTGTTTTTTTTTGTGTGTCGGCAATGTCGTGTTTGTTTATGTTGTTGCTTCCTCTTGCGTACTTAATTGAGCACACAGAACGCAGCGGCAGGAATGAACAGTTATATACGATAAAAAAAAAAAAAAAAAAAAAAAGCTAATTTGTACAATGTTTTATAATAAAGCAGTTGCTAGAGCTAAGACAATGGATATGGGGAATGTACACATGTTGGGAGGTTTAATTTGCGTTTCCCACTGTAGTTAGCAACATGTTTATATTAACTTTTTAACCGGTTTGTTTTTGCTTTAAATTGGGCTATTTATCCCAGTGAAGTATTTTTTTGGTATATATAGATGGTCATCGTGTAATTGTATCAAATTAACATATTTGCTGTTGCTGGACACATGGTGATAAAATACAGTCTTTTATCAGTGAATGGGGTCTAACCTAACCGACAATAAAAGGCAGGATGTTAGTTCATAATAAGAGGAGAGAGAGATAAAAATAAATGAGAAATATTGATAGAATGATTAAGATAAAAGATATTTTATATATCATTAAGTTGAATGAATAAGAAAAGAAAGATACAATCATGACTATTAAATAATAATAATTATAATCCACACAATTATTAGCCGAAAATCCACTAATTCCTCCACTCTTTTTTAATTTTCAAAATTTTGAAATGTTTTATGTAATTTTTAAAATTTAAGATAATATTAATTACTTTCATTAATTATATTATTAATTTTCAATTAATCTTAATTATTTATACATATATATTTATTGTAAAGTAAAAAAAAAAATCATCATTATTTTATTAAGATCAAAAATATTTTTTCATTTCTTATATTTAAATAAAAGTATCCTTTCAAAAAAAAATCTTATAAGACATATAAATGAAAAACGGAGGGACTATATATAGAGTGTATGATCTAAGCTCGTTAACTTTCAAAAGAATTTGACTTTTGAAATGTGATTGTTGTAACTTGTAAGTTTTCCCTAAGAATTTATTATCAGAAATACGCATGATAATGATCGATTTCTAATTTGTCTTGTATGGTCCCTTAATTAAGGCGTTTCATAAATTTTTACTTATTGATCATGTAAAAATAAATAATTATTATTGAAATTATATTATTATTTATTTTAAAATCATTAAATTTTGAACTAAAAAGTAATTCAAATAGCCTATTCATTAATTTTAAAAGGTTTAATTTAATTATATTTTTAATCCCTATCTGTTGCAATAACCTTTTTAGACTTTATAGCTTAAAAAATTCCATTCTGACTATATAGTAACAATTTTTTAACCTTTTTCATTATCGTTGTCTAAACTCATTTATTGTTATTACATCTAAATCCTTTAACTATCAATTTTTTTAAAAAACAAAAAACAAAGTTTATTTATTCTTATTATTTTTTTCCTTCTTCTCCTTGTCACCAAGGATTTTCATTTCCTTTTATATAGCTTCAAAATTTTGGTTGTTCCAGACGCCCTTCGTGCTTGTGAAGATCGCAACCTCCTTCGACTGCGTAAGCCTAAGTGCAACATTGTTGATGTGTTTGTTCGTGGTGGGAGGCACTTCGGCCACTGCAAGCTAGAGACTATGGTGTTGCTCCGATGGGGGAAGCGCTTCAAGCACAGTCATCACAAGGTTTGTTCCAACACGAATAAGGCTCTCGACTCGTTTATGAAAGTCATCGAGAGTGGCTTTGCCCTAAACATGGTAGACGCTGGCCTCATTTACTGGAAAATGGAAAGAAGAAGGTGGAAAATGATGATAAAATTTTATAAAATCCTAAAACCAAGAAATAAGATAAAAAATGATATTTTTATAGTTATTAATAACAATGTAGTAAAAAAAATAACAATATATAAGTTTAAACCGAAAATATAAAATAAATCAAACAACATAAAATTTGCTTTTAAAAAGAACCGAAGAAAGGAGGGAGTAGTAATGGTTATTTTCAATAAATTAATATTTATGGGATCACCAAAAAATATAGATAAGGTCACCAAATAAAAACCCACGTTGTTTATTCATTGCCAAAAGAGAAGCTGCCACATGTAGCCTCTCCTTGGCTGCACACTTTAAGTAACCTACTTACACAATACATTTAAATAGTTGCTGATTCTTACTATAGTTCAAACGAATTTTAACAATTTAATCAATCGTAAGTAGTTGATGTTTGATGTTTAAAGCGAAGAAATTCATTAACCCAACTCATTAGACAGCAACGTTCAAAGCATGGGTATTCGTAGTGTTGTTTCAAGTGTTTTCCTTACTGAATTTGAAATAATGTAAATAGGATTAATCTTGAACGAGGAGCCCATGCTGCATATTTGTAGATAATTCCACCAATTTCGACTTAAAATTCCTACATTAATTCTGCATGAGTTGTAATATCGGGGTTTGTTTCCACCGGACATCAGATTAGTAAAAGAACATCTACAATTATTTTATTTTTTTTAAGAAAACGTTTGAGATACAGGCTTTGAGGTGTAACTGCTGCTGAATAACCATCCTCACTTGCTTTAGTTTAGCCCAAGATATTCAAATATTTATTTACATGGCACATAGGCTTCCTTACAGCCATATTTGCCCTCGAATGATCTTTAAACTTAAAAACAGACCAATCGTTTACAAATACATGAAAATCATCTCCTAAGTTGATCTCTAGTAAAGAAGGAATGCCTCAAAGCATCCCTAGCTGTAAGTCTTTCAAAGGGGTCATATCTAAGTAGCCCCTGCAAAAGATGTATAAGATCTCCAGCTGAATGATCAACATGCTGCATTATAATGTTCTGCAATTATTAAAGAAAAATTACGTTAAGTGAAGTCAACATTGCTTCATTTAGTAAAATCAGAAAGCATTCAAAATCATAATAAATATTTTCCATGACAGATTTGAGAACAAACCTGTAGTCGGGGAAGCTTCATTACAGCTTTAATACTCTCTCGTGAGGCTGCACCCTCTGGCCAGTCCAATCTACCCCTTCGGACATACTTCTCTGCATGTCGGCTACATGAGCAGGGTAAAAGATACACTCGGTTATGTTCAAGTTCAATCAATTGATAATATGATAATGGTAGAAAGTTAAAACAAGGTAAATCACTTACTCAACTCTCTTTAACATCTGCTGTGGTATAGGACCAAGCACCCTCTCCATCATGGCCAGATGCTCTAAATTTTCATGAGTCTGAAACAAAGCTTCACCCTGCAATAGAAACTCATAAGCTGATTTAAACAACAAAAACTGGATAATATTAACCTCAAAAGTATCCAGAGAGCCAAACTTACAGTGCATAATTCAACCAGTATACAACCCACACTCCATATATCACATGGATAGCTCCACCCAAGTCCTACAAAACCATTGCCAATATCAAGTATTCAGTTGGCATCATAAACACCATGTTTTGGAAGTATAACAGCATATGTACCCAATTAAAAACTCGTAGCATTTTTACTGAATATTTATGTACCGAGGATAACTTCAGGTGCCCTATAATGACGTGTTGACACAATGTATGTCTGATCTTCTCGTTCATATGTAGTGCTGCCAAAATCAATAACTTTTATAGCACTTGACTTGGGCACTCTCTTGAAAAAGGAACTTGGTGATCTGGTTGTACTCTGTTAAATATAAACAATCAGCAATGGATGTCAGTGATCTCATTTCTGTATCTGACCTAATAGCATAGCAATTTCAGCCACTTGGTGTTCTTACTTTCCTTAAAAGCCCATTTCTTTGTTTAAAATTCAGTCTAAACAAAAGCCAAAGTGATCAATTTAAAAGTAATCATTCCTCATATATTTACAAAGAAAAACTTCTGTATAAAATAATTTTTTTCTCTTCCACACCAGCATTTTTTTCTCTTCCACACCAGCATTGCAGATGCCTCATATAGTGCGATCAACTCTGAAGTAGCTAAGGCAGTATCATAAAAAATATAGTCACATAA
Organism: Glycine max; assembly: GCF_000004515.6. Taxonomy (NCBI): domain Eukaryota; kingdom Viridiplantae; phylum Streptophyta; class Magnoliopsida; order Fabales; family Fabaceae; genus Glycine; species Glycine max. The sequence goes on along the minus strand of NC_038242.2, from coordinate 14,835,580 downwards.
ACAACAAGAGTACCTTGTAATCTGGAATTTTAAGATACTCTGGTGAAACTAGAAGTATGTTTTCCGGCTTCAGGTCAGTATGGATCATGTGTAAGTCATGCATAACTGCAATTTTATAACACACAAAAAAACATTAGAAAGACAACCTCAATGACAAAAAAAAGTAGAATGATAATGACAATATTTTACATGTACAACTATACAAATAATATGAATTTCTACAATGATCTGTTAAAAACAGTATTGTACATAATGATATGCACAAAATAGGAATGGAAATAGATGAAATAAATCAAAAAGAAACTTGTTCAAGTAAATACTACACACATGCTACACATTCCAATAGTTGCCAGCCAATCTCACGGACAAGATCAATGGGAAATGAACGATAACTGTTTTTCCGAAGAAAATCGTATAAGCTTGGTCCAAGTTTCTCAAACACCTGTTGCAACCATTTGAATTCACCCTTAACCCCCATTATGTATATTGGGGAAATCAATCCATCACAAATCAATCAAATACTTACAATACAGATATGATTACGATAGTCAAACCAGTTCCGTATTTGCACACAACTGCAAGGAATAAACCCATTTAACCAATGCACTGGAATCAAAGATGGTATGTCGTACTGGCATGTATAACAAGAAAAGTTTCAGGTAAAAATACTTACCGATTGCTACCTTTATCGTGTTTCCCAAGCTGTTGCAGTACCTCAATTTCTACCATGGCTGCCTCTCGATATTTCTTTATCCCACGAACAATTTTTATGGCGACCATTTCCTTCCTTTCTCTGTCCCAGCACTCCAAGACCTGCCCAAAAGTTCCTTCGCCCATTTTGCCATGAATCTTATCTGTAATCACATCAACGGAGTGTAAATAATGCAAGCCTAGCCAATGAAACCAACCACAAGATCCATTTTAGAGCATCCAATCCCCAAAATGATTCTACATCAAATAACATGTACAACATCATTACTAAATTGCTTGCTGAAGCTGAAACAGTATTATTTAAGGTGTTTGCAAATGGACAATACTTAAAATTAAGTCCTTGTTTGAAAGTAAAGGTTGAGGTAATGCATATTGTGTAGGAATTCAAATGGTGAAATTTTCAAATAAATCACAATTTCAACTAAAAGAAAAATTAAACTACAACTTGGCCATGACATATGAATGTAAACTTCTTAATGATGGTAAAGTGTATTTACAGCGAGAAGTTAAATTATCTCCAAGCTCAAACATGTAATGGCCATCTTTGTCATCGTCTCGCCATGGGGGAGAACCATTTCGAGCAACTCCCTTAAACAGAGAACTAGGGGGATGTTCTGAAGGAGCAAAGCTTGAAATATTCTCAACCTCTTGTCCACAAAACAATCCTACCTGAGCCTACACACAGTCACCCATACATGCACCACTTAAAGTTAAAAGGAAAATAACCTATGCACTTGCCCCAATCACAAATCATCACAGAAAAATAACAAGGGCTAAGATAAGAAGAATTCTAGTACACTAAACCAAACATCAAATCATCACACCAGGCATAAAATATAAAATATAACCATAATATAACAGCAAAATCTTTATCGGGATAAACAGGTATTATTAATTATTAATTATAAAAAAATCTGCACCAGGAACAAAAATTACAGAAAAATCGTTAGAAAAAAAACGGATAAAAAATTAACAAAAAAAAAATCAATAACCTAACAGATCAATTAATTAAACAAAAATTGATTAGAAAAAACCTGAAACCTGTATCTGCATAAGAGACAAAAAAGAAGCAAGGTTACCTGAACCAAACAAACCTAAAATACACAAAATCCACCAGATCTACAACAAGAGACATAAAACAACCTCAAAAAAACACGAGATCTGACATTTTAGGATGGAGATTGTTTACCTTGGGGACCTCAGCGATGTCCCAGCCCAAACGCGCTCTCTTTCTCGGGGGTCGATCCATGTATGTGTGAGGGAATTCAACGATGCGCTCCATCTCCATGATTTTGCAGAATCAGAACGAAAACCGAAAGCAATTTGAGAAAATTGGGAACAAAAGCAAGTTTCAGGTGAAAAGATAAGGTTTGCTTTGCAGATAGAGAACCCTAATTCTAACCACCCTTCAATCTGATGAGAGGAAATATGGCCGTACACGTGTCCTCTTAGCGTCGCTCCTTGTTTGATATGATTGTTGTGTTAACCGTGGGATATGGTTAGGGATGGTCCAACCTCTAACCATGGTTTGAATATGATAGGTTGAGGAATTGGTGGGATAGACTTAAAATAATTCGAATATTCCATATGCTGTTGTTTATAAAGCCATTGCTTCCTGCAGCTCATGCATTTATAGCTGCACCTCCCTACTTTTAATTTTTAATATCTCCAAATTACCCTTTCTCACTTACCTTTCTTCTTTCTCTACGGAGGAAGCACTATAGTTGCCTCCTATGTGTTCATCATTTTAGCTCCTATGTGTTCATCACTTTAATTTTTAACTTCATAAAAACCTCATTTTAGTACTTGATACTTTCGCCTTGCTTAATTGTATTGGAAATTGAGATTTTTCTGGTTGTCATATTAAATGTTTTCTCCATTTGCTTGTAAGCTTGGTTGTGTGATGCTTATATTTAGAAAAAGCTAGTTGTATGTGATGCTTATTTTTGTAGCTCAGTGATGATTATCTTTTGCTTTATCGAATGAGAAACTTTCAAAGCTTGTGTATTTAAACGCTTGTTGTAACACTTAAAAGTTGTTAGTAAATATTTGTTTTATAATTAAAAATTTATAAATATATATTATTTATATTAATTCTATTTTATGAAATAAAATATTTATTTTAGAATCTGTTACGTAAAATTAAATTTTTTATTTTTTCTTAGATTTTGTTTTAATGGGTCAATGTAATTTGGTATATTCGTTTTGATACCTGTAACTTAGTTTTCAACTATCATATTTGGTTTCCAATAGTTATATTTTTGTTGTTGCATAAGAGGATCTATGCTTATATCTCTCTTCTCCTCTCTAGCAAATACAAGCAGAACAACAATCTGGTTCCTTTCTTCCTAACATTTTCTCTTCCTTCTCTTATAAAAATTTATTTTTGAAAGCAAAAGCATTGGTGTTCTCAAGGTTCAGGGATCCTTTCACCGCATATGATCGAAACCAACAGGTTGTCGTATCTTGGGAGCGCAATCAAATTTTTCGATCGGAACCAACAGGTTGTCGTATCTTGAGAGAGGAGCGCAATCAAATTTTCCTACCAGTGCAATGAGGGTTTTTCTTTCTAAGGATAGCGTTTGTGCGCTTCAACTCAGACTAACAAAATTTCTCCCTTGAATTATTTTCTTTGTGTTTATTGTATGATATAGTGCATTGTTGATTCATGTTCTGTCAATTAAAGTTATTTTGCTACTGTTATTTTGATATTTAATTCAAGGCTTTGCATTTTCTTCTCATTTATTTCTTTTATTTTATTTTAATTCTCTAACCGTCTTAGAGAGAAAAATCACTTTCTTCTTGCATAGTCTTTTCTATAGTACCATTCTGTTTTATAAAAAAAATGTGTGTCATGAATATGATTGAGTTCCTTTCTAGTAAGCATGAAAAATTAATGGATGAAAACACAATGTATTATGCTCTATTAAAAATATTTTTATTATATTATTTTATTTCTTTAAATTTTAAATTAGTGGGTGATTGTTGAAAAATATTTTTTTATAATTTAAAATTAAAGTATATTTTCTTTATCAATTATGTTTTGTAAAGATAAAATATTTTTAGAATTAGTCTATGTGAAAAACTGAAAGCATCCCGCTACTTCCATTCTTATCTTAGGAAGTTATCTTTTACCTGGTCAAATTCTATTGTGAACGTTACAAGTATTTAAAATTAGGAAATTTGTTGTTTGGTTTTTATTTTATGTTGTTTAACATTATTGCTGCAAGTATTTTGTTGCTACACGTTGGTGACTGGTTGTCTCTATATATGTAGCCTCTTGCTAAAAAAAATAAAAATAAACATGTGAAAATACAACACACAAAGTAATAAAATGAACATTTGGATGAAGCTTTATATTCTGCATGTCGTATTTTTAATATGATACCTTATAGAAATTTTGAAAAAATCCCTTAAGAGCTATGGAGAAAAATAGAACCAAATCTAAAATATTTTAAAGTGTGGGGGTGTCTAGCAAAGGTTAACATCCCTATTAATAAGAAAAGGAAAATTGGACCAAAAACTGTTAATTATGTTTTTGTTGGATATTCTTTGCATAGTACTACTTATAGATTATTGGTTGTTAAATCTTGATATGGTTTGAAACAAGCTCTAAAGCAATGGTACAAAAAGTTTGATCAAGTTGTTCTTTCGTATGATTTTCAAATCAATAATAGTGATAAATGTGTGTATGTGAAACAATTTGATGATAGTGGGTGTGTCATTTTATGTTTGTATGTGGATAACATATTGATATTTGGTAGTAATATGCATTTCATAAATGATGTGAAGTCTTTCTTGTCTAATAATTTTGATATGAAGGATTTTGGTCTTATAGATGTGATTTTGGATATTAAGCTTATAAAGAAAAATGATAGCATTCATTATACATGTTTTCCTACAGTAATTGAGGGGTTTAGTGATGCAAATTGAATTTCTGATTCTGATGAAACAAAATCGACAAGTGTTTATATCTTTACTTTAGCTAGTGGTGCAGTATCATAAAAATCTGCTAAACAAACTATTATTTCACATTTTACCATGAAAACAGAAATTATTGATTTAGATACTACTTCTAAGTTTCTTAAAAATTTGTTATGTAATTTGCCATTGTTGAATAAGCATATACTTCGAATCCCAATTCATTGTGATAGTCAAGTTGTTATATCTAAAGTTACTAGCAAAAATTTTAATGAAAAAAGAAGACACTTAAGAGTGAGACATGAGTCTATTAGAAATTTGATTTCTCATGGTGTCGTTTCTCTTGACTTTGTCAGGTCAAAAAATAATATTATGGGTCTGCTTACTTGACGCGTCAACAAGTACTTGAGTCGTCGAGGGGAATAGAACTAGAGCCCATTATTTAATTACAACAATGGACACATATCTTTGTGTGATTGGTGATTCCATTAATGGAGTTCAACGGGTAACAACGAAATTGCTTGTTGACCAAAGTATCCCAAAAAAATATTTTGCGGAGTTGTTTCGTTTCTCATTCCTATGACGAGGTGTATTATAAATTGTGACTATATTAAGGTTGAGGTATTTATATATGTGTATTTTTTGGTTAAAAAAATACCTCTTAATGAATCCGATGACAATTATTATAGGGGTGGGGTCACAAATCACTTTTTGAGGATTCACCTAGTAAGTGTGGTGGTGGGGGCGCCACTGTGAGATATGGGCTAATCTCTAAGTAATATTCACGAAACAAGATACATGCACAAGGTCATGTAACGCGCTACCACTGATTAGAACCTAATTGAATGCCAATATTGTAGGGGTTGTGTACTAAAGTCCGATTAAAGGATGTGTAGTTCAAGACAATTAAGTTGCTACATTTTTCTTGAGTGAAAGTTCATATCAAACCCGGAAGATTCCTTATATCGAAATACAATATCACATGCTCTTTCTCTTACGTTTCTATGCAAATTATTTTAAAAAAATAGTTTAAAATTTTAAATTACTTGGGGGAATGTTAGTAAATATTTGTTTTATAATTTAAAAATTATAAATATATATTACTTATATTAATTCTATTTTATAAAATAAAATATCTATTTTAGAATCTGTTAAGTAAAATTAGATTTTCTATCTTTTTAAGATTTTGTTTTAATGTGTCAATGCAATTTTTTACGTTTGTTTTGATACATTGATTTCCAACCGTCATATTTTTTTTGTTGTTGTATAAGGGAATCTAGGCCTATATATATATATATCTTTCCTCCTCTCTAGCAAATACAAGAACAACAATTTGATTTCTTTCTCCCTAAAATTTTTTTTTCCTTCTCTTATAAAAAAAAACTTATTTTTGAGAGTAAGAGCATTGGTGTTTAGAAGGTTCAGGGATCATTTCGTTGTACACGATCAGAACCAACGGATTGTCGTATCTTGGGAGAGGAGCGTAATTAAATTTTCCTACCAGTGCAGTGGGAGCGTTTTCTCTCTAAGGATAGCGTTTGCGCGCTTCAGCCCAAACTAACAAAACTTCTCCCTTAGATTATTTTTTTATGTTTATTGTATGATATAGTGCATTGTTGATTCATGTTATGTCAATTAAAATTATTTTGCTATTGTTATTTTATTATTTAATTCAAGGCTTTGTATTTTCTTCTCATTTATTTTATTTTATTTTTCTAATAAAAATGTGTATGGAAACACTGAAATAAAACATATCATTTTTTTCTCCTCCCCTTCCGATTGTGCTTGCTCGGTTTAGTAATACGATTTTTTTGTTCTGTTTTCTAACAAATTGACTAATGACAACCCTTTTGTGTTAGTGCAGGACACTGCAGGAACTGATACAACCTTCATAACTCTAGACTGGACAATGACAGAGCTACTAATGAATCCACAGGTTATGGAAAAAGCACAAAAGGAAGTACGAAGCATCTTGGGAGAAAGAAGAATTGTCACAGAGAGTGATCTACATCAATTGGAGTACATGAGAGCTGTTATCAAAGAGATATTTTGGTTGCATCCTCCTGTTCCAGTATTAGTCCCAAGAGAATCCATGGAAGATGTTGTGATAGAGGGGTATAGAGCTCCAGCTAAAACAAGAGTTTTTGTCAATGCTTGGGCAATAGGTAGGGACCCAGAAAGTTGGGAAGATCCGAATGCATTTAACCCAGAAAGTTGGGAAGATCCAAAATTTATAATTGATTTTTTTTTTTTATAATTGATCATATCAATTTTTTCAATGGTTTATACGATACATTCTCACTAAACTGAAAAGCAAGAATACATCCTGTAGTGCTTAGAGAATCTTACTTCACTACTACTTAAGCTTTAACGTTTATCTCTTGTTGCAAATATCTTCTTTTCAGAATTGATCATCTAACTTTAAAGACAACATAAATTTCAAAAGAATGAATGAAGAAATGCTAAATGGATACAAACGTACACAAACACACAGTACATTAATAAACAGTCACTGTGGCCAGAAGGCTTCTGCAGCAATGTAACCAGGATTCAGAATTAATCTAGTTAGTATATCATACAATGCATGGCCAGTTACAATACATACACATAACCATAACAGTAACATTAATGGAGCAGTAATATGACACTATTGAATTTTTTGTTATGGAAACTTCAAAGAAAAAACACAAGCATTTTGGCCAAACAAGGTATTAGTACATAGCTACATGGAAGAAACCTACATTAAAATGGCTGCCTAACTATTTGCAATTATAATCCAGTAGTGAAATAAGATGGGGCAATTATGACAATCTCGGAAAGCCTCTGCCAAGGGTCAGCTTCCAAAATTGAGTTCCTTAGCCTGCTGTCTGTATATGCTTATCCGCAAGGAATATTGTCTCCGTGAGGATTAACCGAAAACTTACCTCAATGGGTCCTGATATCCTGAAGATAGCGCCCAATTTGCTGAGCACCAATATATAGTGCATCAACAACGAGAATGAGTCCAATCTACGCCACAAATGTCAAACTTGTGAATGTCAAGGTTAAGAAATAAGGTTTACAATTGAAGGGCTACAGCAGATAGATTACCAGGCGTGCAGAAAACACTAATCTATATCCCCAACCTTCCTTGGCTGCAGCTGCTCTTTGTTGATCAGTCCAACTGGAAATAATTATGAAGTCAGAAATTTGCAACCATGTCCTAAATTTTTAGAATTTATAAAATCGCATTTGAAGGCTGCAAATTGTTGTCAATATGATATAAAATTATCAAGCAATTATGCCCATGTAATTGATTATGTACAACAGACAACGAACATTCTGCTACATATAAGTTGTCATCAACTAGAGAATACATCATAATCAAATCTGTATATACTCTTGATGTTAAAATATTTATTTTGTGATGAAACCAGGAAATTAGGTTATCCAAATTTGTTTTACCATTGCCAGCAAACATAGACAGAATCGTTTATCATGAATTCTTGGCAATCTGGAAATACAAAACACATTTCCCCTTATCTCTTTAGTTTTCTGCACCAACGATGAAGGGAAGTTATTAAACTTGTGAGAAAATGTTTTCAATTTTAGCTTAAAGTTTTTTTTTTATATTAAAAATGATTATCATCAGAGAGAATTTGTTAGTTTCATCTTACAGTGTTGCTCAGTTTTTGCAAAGATTATACATTATCTGTTTTTCATTGTGTTTGAAAAAGATTTTGAAAACGCAATTCAACCCCCTTCTTGTGCTTTCTCTGTCTTTACACATATATTGACACCCAATTTGCAAACTGATAGGGTGATTTTGAACAAAGATTTTGTGCTATTATTTCCAACCAATCATAAATGTGTAAGAAGTATAACATTTTAATGTGGCATGAATTCATTGTAAAAACATGGCAAAAGTATAGATTATAAAATAACTTATCTTATCCAATAGAGATAACTTCAAATTGACAAGACCAAATAGATTTCATCAACGATATTATATAGAATGCATTAGAAGGACAGAAAAAGGTGAGGTTAAATAGTCACCCAAGGAATTCTGAAACGCCACCAATTCCAGCAAACTTGAGAGGCATTGGGCCCTCTACAATGAGATCCTGAAAAAGGAATGAGCTCACCAGATAAGCCAATTTTCTTTTCCCACATTTGATCAAAGTAATTCAGAATAGAAATTCCTGAAAATTTAATTTGGAAAACACGCCTCTTCTTCAGCAGCTTCATATCCTCCTTGAACCCAAAACAGATTTTTATAGCCAGCATTATACAGCAGTTCACAGGCAGCAAGTGATCTAGCCAGAAAATGAGGTTAAAAAAATTACACAAGAACTACATTGTTTATTTGACACTAGTGAAATGATCAGATGATTTCTTTCCTCCACCAGAATTTGATGAATCAATGATTGAAAAACTGAAATATTGTTTAAAAAGGCAGAGGAAGTATCAAATGCATTTTAAGTTACAGAAAATTAGAATCAGAAACAACTCCATTGAGTGTGCAATCAACCAACTGAATGCATAAATCTCACCTCAGTCCCTTCTGGCATACAACAATTAATTCAGCATCTTTGGGGAACTTCTCCTCAACTTTGGCTAAGAACTGACTGTTGAAGAAAGGAAAGAAAGGAATAATAAAATTCATGCACACAGAGAACAAATCAAAAGAGCAAATGATAGTTTGTGATACCTGTCATAAGACAGTGTAGGCATGCCACTCCACCAACCTCCTGTTCAACACAACATCAAGTCATACGTTGTAGATTTCTAATGAAATGTATCAGTTTATTTTATAAATTTAGAAAGACTATCATGAGAATTAATGATGAAAGAGTCAGCAAGAATATTTTTAATACCCATAACAAAGCTTGTGACTTTTCTGGGAATGGTTCCAAAATCTAGCTTATTATCAACATCAAATATTGGAATCCAGGTTGAAGCTCTCACCCATGCCTTCAAAACACATAAAAAGAGCGAGCAAAGATCACAACAATGAAGCGAAAGTAAAGGCAAAAGAGTCAGATTACTTATTGGCAATAAGAAATGGAATAGTATTCCAAAAGTTGGATAAAATAAAATTCACAGGAAAATGCATCTGATGCTTTCTTTACAGCTACCAAGATCAATTAGCATCATGATAACTAACTGCATTAATGTCTGACCACAACAATAGCATGTTTATATTGTCAAATTGCTTTACTCAAATCCTCCAACTACATGGTAAGAAACTAAATTATGTGCACAATGTAGGTAAAGTGGTAAACAAAAGCGACAGCTCCATCGAAGAGAAACCTTTTTGTGTTCATTTGAGGGACGGACATCAAGAAGGGGCTTGTTTGAAAGCTGAACTGCATACCCAGCTTCCCTAGGAGTAAGAACTTTAATTTTTCCATCTCTTATCTACAAAATAAGCAAGCACAGCAGCATGAAAAATCCTTATGTCCACTGTCCGCATGTGAATCAACATCATGGTCTAAAAGGGGGTTAATCATACAAGAAGAGGATATCTTATCATACTGTTACCTATTGAGAAATCCCAAACAATGTATACCACTAATAAATACCTCAATTCATTAGAAGAAGGAAAGAAAATTATGAAAATTCAATTCAACTGTAAACTCCTCATTGGTCACTAGGCATTTTGCTTATAAGGCCTTAAATACTGCTGCTACTATTGAAAAATACTGCTACTAAAGGAGTAAATTGATGGAAATTCAATACTTATAGGAACTATTTATATAATTTCATTACTTCAAGGGCTATTATTTTTAAGAGAGATAGTAATGCTTGAGGGTCCAAAATGATGGTTCACTTTGCAGCTGCAATTGCAGAGAACCAAAAATCTTGACTTCAGCCACAATTGAGGTGTCAAGAATGTTACTTTATAAAAAAAAATGAAATGAAATTGAAAATATACCAGAGCTTCCCATCTCTTTCTGGCAGCAGCCATGTCCCTCATTTGCTTCAATTCAAAATCCTCATTCTCGGCTTGGACTCGAACCGCGCTTTTCCTCTGCAAAAAAAAAAAAAAAAAAAGCTATCATCTTTCCTTTTGCTCAAACGCAAGACCCAGATAAGAAAGAAGGCAGAAAACAAAACCCATTAATAATAAGGGGAAGAAAGATTGAATACCAGAGTGAGGGGTCTGGTTGGGAGAGAAGGATTGAGTTGTAAGGAAGAAGAGACTGAGGCATAATTGGAAGAAGCACTCAGATAAATGTGTTGTTTGGCAGAGGAATTGGTGAGAGTGTTTATGGGAAGGGATAGTGCTTCCATTAGAGCTCAGAACAGAACGAGGAAACAAGCAAGCTCGGATTGTTGTTCAAATTCAAAATTCCCAATCCTCTGCAATCTGCACCCTACCCTACCTTCTCGTTACACACTCACCTCATCATCATCCAAAGTACAAGCGGTGAACGAGATGTTAGTTCTTACTTTCGTTTAACGGTAATTTCTTTCTTTAGTTTGCAGGTCTCTGATTTTAACACTTTCATAAAGTTTTCTTCTAAGACTTTTCTTAAAAATCAAAGTCTTTTTTAATTATTACTTGGAGCTTGATAGTGATTTGGGTGTTGTTTGAAATTGAAATAATCATATTTATACCACCTCTCATAGGGACGGATGGGTATAAAAATAGCTAATTAGTTTTAATCTCCTCCATTTAAACGTGGATCAACAAGTCAACAAACTAAATAAACATATATTCTCACTTATTTATATAGTCATTAAGTGTACTAAGTCACTTAATATCATACATATTCACCTCACTTTTGTTATCATTAGGGGATGAGAAGAGGTTGGACTACCATAAAGACCTATGGCTCGGTCTGTTTAAAGTATGATCTTTTTAATAAAAAGATTATATTTTGACTTTTTAAAAATAGACTATGCTTGAACTTATAAAAAAACTTATTAAGCTTGATAATTAGATTTGTTTATTCATTTAAATATTATATTTTTTTGTGAATGATTATACTTTTATATTTAATATCCTAATAAATTAATGATTTTATATCATAAATAAAATAAATATTTGAGATAAAAAAGACTTTTAAATAAGTTAATAAATCAAGCCAGACTTTGAAAAAAGTCAAGTCAAGCCTAAAAAGAATACCTCTATAGGCTAAAAGGTCAAGTTAGACTTTAATTTTTTTCTTTTTTATAACAAATCAGATCTATTTAAGCAAAATTGACTTGACTTATTTCCATCCATGACTATCATTTTCTACCTACAATCCAACAAAATCACCTCTCTTTTTCACCATCTTCTTCAGTGGCTATTGCAAAGCCAATGAAGTCTTAGATGTGGTGTTGTGGGAGCTAAAGCATCATGGTTCAAAATAAAACCACACAAACATTACACATTACACAATTTCACTTATGAAATAGGAGAATAAGTTAAACTCACCTCAATCCACTCGACACACTTGTCACTTGTCAAACCCCAAAAATTGCCAATAGGATTGTTCTATGGCCAAGAATATCCTATAAATAATCATGTTTGATTTTGGTCATGTTGGGTCATTTGTGCCTAGATTTGACTATTAATTGATGTCTTTTTTACTCCATTTTTAAAATTCAGTGACGAGTGCACAAAATGAAAATTAGTGTAGAATGATGTCTCTTAAGACTTTATTATTATTTTGCATAATTTCAAACTTCTCTTTATTCTCTTCCACCCCATTCAATTTAAGACTTTCCAGGGAATATTTGTTATACAAAATCTTTTCTCATCTCTAAAAAATGGAAACCATGTTTCCTAATAATGTCATAAATATGTTTGGTATGTCTAAGATATTTTCACAAATGAGAGATATAATTATAAGAAGTACATTTTCTCTTCATGGGAATCTTGAATTCTCACCCCTTCCATAGAAAAGTTTTAGTGAAAAACTTAATTAAAAAACTATGCCTATGAATGTTAGATTTCTGATAACAATTTTTAAAATATTCATATCAAGCACAAGAATTAAATATTCCCAACCTAAGATTTATTTTTCATTTGGAATTATTCACTACCTTTTTATTTTATTTTATTTTGAAAGTCATGTAGCATTTATTTTTATCATACATAAGAGCAATAAAGTATTTTGAATAAAACATGATTTAGTAGAGTAATCACTTGTTTATAGTGCCTAAGGAGAAAATTTACTATTGTTTAATGTTGTAGCTTGTGGATCATATACATATCTTGTAAGTCAAAGAGTTTTATTATATTATATATTAAATATTAAATATTATTTTGTTAATAAGTTGTTGGTCTGAGTGATATTAAATTTAGTCTTCTTAGACGAGGTCTTGGGTTGAAGTTTCATGAATTAAAAGAATATGATCGAGAGGGAAGAACCCCAAAGGTGATAAGCCAAGTTTCATGACGCAAATTAGTTATTGCCTTATTGCAAAGCTGATAAATATTTTGTACTAATAATATAATAACAAAAAATATTAAATATTATTTCAACATTGTTTCTTCATGAAAAGTTATTCCAATTCATTATTTCTTTTATTCTCTTATAAATTGACTTTTATAATAGACATTGTTTATTCCTTTGTTAAACATCATGATGAGTTACAAGTTAGATAAAATTGTACATTTGTTACATATTGATGAGCTTGGAATTTTTTTTTATCGGCAAATATTAATTTGTTAATTTTTGTTATAGATGCCAATGGTAGGATTTAAGTTTGTGATCTCTTATCCTTCATTTCTCTTTTCACCTTTAAGTCCTTTCTTTTCAATCACTAGGCCAATTTTATATCTTCTGATGAGCTTGAAATTATAAAAGGGACAAACCAAATTGATAATTTGCAACAAATTGGAGATACTCATTGAGGCTCACATTTCTTTTCTATTTATAGCTTAATAAATATAAATGGTGCAATTAGTTTTGATTTTAAAAAAAATCATTTGTTGATGGATCAATTTATTCTTAATGTGGAGATTCTATAGTGCTTACACTAACTTGATCTTATTTGAGTTTAAATTGATCTTGCATTTGATGAAAAAGTCATGGTTGTTTTACATTCTTAAACCAAACTTCACTGTTACCTTTGATTTTATACATGACTTTGTATTTACATTCTAACTTAAATTTTAGATATGTTACCTCTGATTTTATATATAACTTTGTATTTACATTCTAACTTACATTTTAGATATACTATTGTAATATAATATTACATATTCAATTTATAAATTAAATCCTTAATTTCTTATTTTTGCGCGAAAATTTAAAGTTAATTGAAATATGTTTCATCTAATCTTGCTTTAACACAATCCCAAATGATGATGAAGCAATTTGTGCAAAAAAAAGGAGAATTTGGTTCTTGAGTATTATTAGTAAAGGTCGCTATAAATGATGGACGGTAAACAAAAGCAATAAATGTAAGGGGCCAGGTAAAGGAAATTTGTAAAGAAAAGTGATAAATTGAATGCTAGATGAAATATGTTTATGTTTTGGATTGATCAATTACCCTTTTCAAAATTAAGTTCAAGGCTCTTTATTGACTAAAAATTCAGATCCTCTAGTGAACTATGTTTTTTTTTTACTTGCTAACTGCATCGAACATAATATAAGAGTCATTAAGCTAATTTTACACTAATTGATCGAACTAACACTATAATTAACCAATTTTTATTTATTTATCTAACACTGAAAGTAGCCAAAGTGACTTTACTCACTTTCAACTAATCTTCATGTTTAACTAATACTAAAAAATAATTCGTTACACATTCGTGATTCAATCATATTATTTATTCTCATTTAGTTAACATTAAAATTAGTTATATTTTTGAATTCAACTAATAAAAGTAGCCAAATTAATTGTATCCACTTTGATGGAAGCTTGCTTGTGAAGCTTCTATGGAGGTTGGATCTTTGAGCTTCGATGAGGTCCTTCAATGGTGATTTTCCACCATGGAGATGCAACGAAAGATAAAGGAGAAGAGGTGAGAGGAGACGTCATTCACTAGGGAATAAGCCATGGAAGAAGGAGCTTCGCCACCAAGAATGTACCTAGGATAAGAAGCTTGAAGAGGATGCTTCTGTTAAACATGTGGCCTAAAAAATCTTAAGGGATGAATTAATTTCCTACTAACAAACTTTTAACCCTCTTCTAAAAGAAGAGATAGGCTCAGAATGCAAAAGAAGCAACAATCAATTTAATAATGTTCTTTAACACATGCAAGACAAAATTGATTGCAATAAAATGAATGAGATAAGGGAAGAGAGAATGCAAACACAGTTTTTATACTGGTTAGACAAAGTCTGTGCCTACGTTCAGTACTCAAGCAACCTACTTGAAATTTTTCACTCCCTTTGTAAAAATTTATTTACAAAGTATGAATCACACAAAGACAACTCATCCCTTGTGTTCAGGAATCCTTACAACTTAAGAGACTCTCAATCCCTTAATCAATCTCTTTGAATGAGAAGAAAGAAAGAAGAATTCTCTCTTGAAGATAAGAATATTACAATTGAAGTCTATGGAGAACCTCTTAATGGATTTGCAAGTGTTTGCCCAAGAGTTTCTTTTGAGAGAGCATTTGACAATGAAGTTCTCTTGGAATCTCTCTCATTTCCTTTTGAGAGGATAAAACATTTTGAACAAATAAAACTTTCTTACATTTGTGTCCCAAGTCACCTATTTATAGGCCTTTGATGATCATTCAAAAAACTCTTGAATAGATGCGACTCTTAGGAGTTATTTTCTGAAGAGTTGTGACTCTTAGGAGTTATTTTCTGAATTCTTGACTTGGATCAAACTTGAGAAACGCTTATCTTTGACATCATCAAAATCATGTTCATTGGAGGAAAAGAAAGAGAGAGAAAGAGAGAGGGGGAACACGAAATTGAAGGAGGAAAAGGGGTAGAGAAGTTGAACTTTGAGTTGTGTCTCACAAGACTCTCATTCATCAAATTTACCACAAGTGTTACACATACTTTTATTTATAGCCTAGGTAGTTTCCTTGAGAAACTTTCTTGAGAAACTTCCTTGAGAAGTTAGAGCTTAGCTACACACATCCTCTAATAACTAAGCTCACCTCCTTGAGAAGATTCCTAGAGAAGCTAGAGCTTAGCTACACACACCTCTCTAATAGCTAAGCTCATATCTTTGAGAAACTTCCTTGAGAAGTTGAAGCTTAGTTACACACACCCCTATAATAACTAAGCCCACCTCCTTGAGAAACTTCATTGAGAAGAATCCTAGAGAAGCTAGAGCTTAGCTACGCACACTTCTCTAATAGCTAAGCTCACCTCCTTGAGATGAGAAGCTAGAGTTTAGCTACACCCCCCTATAATAGCTAAGCTCATCCTATGACAAAATACATGAAAATATAAAAAAAGTCCCTAAACTACTCAAAATGCCATCAAATATAAGGCTAAAACCCTATACTACTAGAATGACCAAAATACAATGCCCAAAAGAAGGAAAAACCTATTCTAATATTTACAAAGAAGAGTGGATCCAACCTTAACCCATGAACTCAGAAATCTATCCTGAGGTTCATGAGAACCCCAGGATTTTCTTTAATAGCTCTAACCCAATTCTCTTGAAGTCTTCTATCCAATATCCTTGGGGGTAGAATTACATCATCTGCTAACTTTCTTGTTCAACTAAATAACAGATGCACGTTCAACTGAATTGATCTTATCCTCGTTCAATTGACACTAAAATTAGTCGAACTCCAAATTCTGGTGAGGATCTGTTGAATGCTGTGCACTTGAATTTAATCTATTGTAGCATAATTTGGGTGCCAACTGCCAACACTTATCCAATTTTTACGCCTAAACAACCCTCCTTCTTCGAAAGTTACTGATGATTAATAAAAAATAATCAGAACAAAAAATAAATATTAAAAAAAAGAAGATTGAAAAGCGACGAAAGAAAAAACTAAATATATGTATAGGTATAGGATATAGCATCACCACGGCAACAATAATATGTCAATGGATGAGCTGTTGGTGAACAGAATAACCATGCACTCAGACTTAGTGACACCGACCACAATGGCTCAATCATAGTTCCCATGATACTTAAACACGACAAATAAAAAACAATTAATCAATTTCGCCCATGGTATGCACTAGCCACCCATAAATAAATGAATAAAGTTTCACGATGTTACGGCTTTCTAATATAGTCAACTAATTTTGCATTCCAATCAACTCACGTGATCTCTTAATTTTTTTCTTCAGTTTATTTTTTACTTTTAAGGGAATTTTAACAAGTTCTCTTAAGAGAAAGAAGGGAGTTTTAACAAGTAATAATTTATAAAAAATAGTTCCACAAGTGCACGAAACGAATACAATATTTAACAAAAAAAATGAAGCTCATACAATAATCCATCGCATAAAGAAAGGCTGGTAAACTTTTCTGGGTATTGTTACCGTGGAAAACAAATGATATCATTAACACGAGATAACGTAAAGCAAATGGCATATATAGGAAGTGCTTTATAGTTTATATTTTGGATCAAATTTTGTGAATAACAAAATGTGATGACTTTTTTGTTTTTCTAAATTGGAAATTTTTTCTTCTTTCATTTTTAATCGTCAATTTTAGTCATTTTTTTAGACATTGGTCTCTATTTTAAGAATCCAATTTTTTTTAATTTAATCTTTAATTTTGCATATGTTAATTTTTTGATTAATTAAATTATTTTTTATGATATCTTAAGTGAATATGTTAAATATAGAATTCAATTGAACTAAAATAAAATAAATAAAATATATAAAGAATTAATAATTAGATCAAAATTGTAAACATTTTAAACTAAAAGACTAAAATTATGAATTAGGAATCAAACGGAGATCGAAATTAAAGTTTAATAGCTATACACTAAAATTAACTTGTTTTAAAGTATATTTTTTTACCATGAGTAAATAATTTATTCTCTCAATTTATAAAACTAAAATTAAATTTTAATAGACTAAAATTAAATTATATTTGTTAAGATAATTATTTTAAAAATTAAAAAATTTATCATATAATTTTTTATTAGAAATAAACTTGTTTTATACCATGAGTACATAATTTATTCTCTCAATTTATAAAACTAAATAAATAAAATTAGTTTTATATAATGCTGTATATATTGTTAATTTTTAATGTTAGACATAAATCATAATTGATACAATTTTTTAAGACAATTTTACAAAACTCAACTAACTTATGACAGTGCGAGTTCATAATCCTTTTCTTTAAAAGAGTATTAGCTATTTGAAAAAAAAAAACTTTCAGTTACTTATTTCTATGCTTTATTTTCTCTCACCAAATATTCTATAAATCTAACAGGGACATACCAATATACCATCAAGCACCGAGTCCTTGTGATCTATTATTTAAACCCAACACGAGAGATATAGTCTTCAAACAAATGATTCGCGAGTCCTTGTGAGGTCTTATTATTTAAATCCAACACCAGATAAAGTAACTGTTCTTTTAGAAGAACACAAGGATAACAAAGTTATCTTCTTTCAAAAAGTTGATTTTAATTTTAAGCAACTTATTCTCATATCTAAACTTTTCAATAATGTGACTTTTCAATAATATGATCATTAATGATAACTCAATTTCAAATTAATTAAAAATTAAACTGATAAACTCATTACCAACTACCTCATTAAGCAACGTCGTTTGTCACTTTGGAGAGGTAGGACAACCTTGCACCAAACAGTTTATGTTTTGCCTAAAGTGGGTGAATTGACAAGGAAAAGTGAAAGAGAGAGAAACTTCGAGGAAACGACCTTCACCGTTCATCAACCTCAATTGAACAACAACATCATCATCATCAAAACATCCAATTCTTATTCTTAGCATTTCTCAATCACTGCCACACTGATACTACTGACACGCCCACCTTCCATCTTATTGCTCTTCAACTCCCACTACTGCCTCTCTCTCTCTCTCTCTCAGCCCCTTCAAGGTATCATTTTTCTTTCCAATTTCTCATGTGGGGTGTTGTTAACTTTGCAAAGTAGGGATCTTTTTTGAAGTTAGCATGATTTAAAGAAACTTAAAACAGAAAGAATAATGGGTAAAGTAGCAGATTTGAAACCAATGTATGTGGATTAAGATGCAGATTAGAACTGTATATTAACTATTAATTATTATTGTCAAGAATTTGACTTTAACTTGGAAAAATATCAGTTCTTGAGATTTGGTTTGAATGCTGAATGGGTTTGCTGGGTTTCTTTAGGATAACGAATTTATGGGTGGATCAATTTCAAAACGGAGGCGTTCTAGGCAACGTTCGGCCTCAAATTTTCTTCCTCGGTATCAACAACCTCATTTCCCACAAAGCCAAGATAATGGGTCTGTGGGGCATTATGGGTATTCATCTCAGAGCTATAGTGGTGGTCGTGCTCCAGAACAAGTAAAGAGCTTGGATAGGAAGTATTTAAGGATAGGTGATGATTATAAGAGCTTGAAGCAGGTAACTTTTTTATGCCCCCTTATTCTCAATGTATGAAATGGCTTAAATGGAGAATGATTTGGGTCTTGTGCGTGCATGTTCTCTTTAGAGTCTGTTCCAGGGTTATACTGAATGCATGCAATGCAACTGTCCTTGTATTTTGAATCTAAGCTATTAGGTTTGAGAAACAAGAGCCTATTTCAGTTTAGGTCTTGAATCATTTAGAACAAGTTGAAACTAGTTTTATAGTTGTTATCTTGACATTGTCGTTGTAAAGATGGTAATGAATTTGCTTGCTTAAATAAATGATTTCCTTTTTATTTTTGTCTATTTGCTGCCGGTTTTCTGTGTCTTTTGATCCATGAATCATCTATTTTAGCTAATGTTTGTATCTAGTTATTAGTTTCATACTTTCATGTCATTGCTCTATCTGGAGGATGTAAATGTTAGATTACTTTGCGAACATTTGGTACTACACCAGCAATCATTTTAAATTCTTGTGTTTATGTGACATTCTGAAGTAATTTTACATATTGGAAGGTAACTGATGCTCTGGCAAAAGCTGGCCTAGAGTCTTCAAATCTCATTGTTGGGTTTGATTTTACGAAGAGCAATGAGTGGACAGGTTTTGCTTTGTTTGACTGATCACCTTCATTTCTTCTCCTTTGTAATTGTGTTAACACGAATAACTTGCCTCTGTATTAGGTGCAAGGTCATTTCAAAGGAGGTGCCTGCATCACATTGGTCATGAACAAAATCCATATGAACAAGCTATATCTATCATTGGGAAAACATTGTCTTCCTTTGATGAGGATAACTTAATTCCCTGTTTTGGTTTTGGAGATGGTAACTGAGAAACATTTTTATGAATTACATTCATCAATCTAATCTATTGTCCTGGTAAATTATATTGTGTGTGGGTTTTCATATTGGCAGCATCAACACATGACCAGGAAGTTTTTTGTTTCTATCCTGATGAGAGATTTTGTCATGGATTTGAAGAAGTGTTGGAACGGTACAGGGAATTGGTCCCTCAATTAAAACTGGCAGGTATTTGGAACATTGGTCTAAGTTCATTTCCTTTTCTGTTCCTGTATTTGTTATCAGCTCTTTTCTTATGCTATTTTTACCTGACTCATGGCAGGACCAACATCATTTGCCCCAGTCATTGAGATGGCAATCACCATAGTTGAGCAAAGTGGAGGCCAATACCATGTGTTAGTGATTATAGCAGATGGGCAGGTTGAGGATTATTTGAATTGAATTTGGAAGTTATTTTTATTATTATTATTTAATGAGTGCATCTTGAGATCAAATAATCAAATTTTACACCAAATAGTGTGCACACTTGCACAGGAATTTTTTATGGGGGGGGGGGGTAGGCTGTAGGGGATTGGGGTTGTCAGTGTCAAAAATCATGACCTTTCTTAAATACTACTCCCTCCGGTCTCGAATATAACTAATAAGCGACAAAAGCTCCTTATTTTTTGGTCTCAAATATAAGCAAATCTCAATTACTTATGTCTTATTTAATGAGACTCTTTTCAAAATACCCTTCATTTAATAAAGCCAAAGATTTTTTTTATGCTTGATATCAAGTTCCAATGAAGGATAGTTTAGGAAAAGTGTTCATTTTTAATTAAAAATAACACATTTAATGAAGTTAACTAATTTTCTTAATAAGTGTGAAGCATGTCCTTTTTTGCTTATAATCAAGACCGGAGGGAGTACAATACCTTGATACTTCTTTATATTCAAGTAACCAAGTGAATGCAACATCTGTTGTAGTCAATGGTGTAGCTAGAGAATTTTATTTTAGGGGGCTAAACAGAAACAATAATTTGTTAAGGGAACCAACAAAAGGAATTACACATAACTTTGTTTTTATCCAAAAAAGGAAATAACTAATATCCCAACAAGCAATATATATTTCGAAACAAGGTTAGATTATGGGCTAATTGGATGCTTTTATCTCTTAAGCCCTGTTTTATATTAACTCTTCAAGGTCTATGATTTAGTTGTCAAATTTGGTTGTTAATTGCTAAACAAAATTGAAATTAAAGTAAGAATCAGCTGTAGTTTTCATATTGAACTATTAAGAATCTTAGAGATAATATTTAGCTTATCAACATACTGGCATGGTGTGATCATGCTTGCCATTGGCTATCATCTAGTAGCAGGAGACTAGGTATGATAAATGAATTGATGTTGAATACTGTCAACTTGTCACAGGTGACGAGAAGTGTTGACACTGAGCATGGGCAGTTGAGTGCACAAGAAAAGAAAACTGTAGAAGCTATTGTGAAAGCTAGGTAATTAATTAATTATCTGTCTGTGTTGCTTTATTCCTTATCTTGGTTGTGTTTATTGTCATCATAAAAAATGTGTTTATTACCAGTGAGTATCCCTTATCAATCGTATTAGTTGGAGTTGGAGATGGACCATGGGATATGATGAAAAAATTTGATGATAACATCCCTGCCCGAGCATTTGATAATTTCCAGGCATGTATCTTCTGTTAAAAAATTGTCAGTTAGTTGTGCTGAGCATGGACTATATATGCTCCCAATAATGATAAACTTGACTTTTCTATTATTTTTTCGTCTTCTGTAGTTTGTGAATTTCACAGAAATAATGTCAAAGAACATGGATCAGTCCAGAAAGGAAACGGAGTTTGCACTTTCTGCCTTGATGGAAATACCCTCCCAGTACAAGGCAACACTAGAGCTTAATATATTGGGGTAACTAATGTTGAATTCTCTTCTTCACAGGCTTTGCTGCATTGAATACATTATCTGTTTATATATGAAGCCCTCTAATAAGGTATATACTTTTCAAACAGTGCCCGTAGAGGGAAAGATATAGACCGGACTCCTCTACCACCGCCTCTATATGGTGCTGCATCTTTCAATTCCCCCAAAACTTCCCGTCAAAACAGTTTTCGTCCCAGTGCACCATCTAGCAGACATGATGTTAGCACGAACCCTCCTGCAACTTCTGCTTCTGATAATCAGGTACATTTACTCTTTTTGATTTCTCTCGCTATTGGTTTTTCCTTCTTTAGTTTGTGGTCACTGCTGTAGCATGTTTACTTCTCCTTGGCATTACCCTCAATCCTCGTATTGGAAGTGTATTTTTGGTTGGCACTCAAAAGTAAATTTTCATATACTTGATTTAATGAAAATTCCAACCCTCTAAAATATAAACCATTTTGTTATGTAACCCTTGCAGGTTTGTCCCATTTGCCTCACGGATCCTAAGGATATGGCCTTTGGTTGCGGGCATCAGGTAAGGAATCTAGGCTTTACATTGTAGATGATTGAATGCCTATTAGTATTTGTTATTATATAAGCCATTTTTATTAATTTGCAGACATGCTGTGAGTGCGGACAAGATCTTGAGTTATGCCCCATTTGCAGGAGTACCATTGATACTAGAATAAAACTTTATTAGATGATCTCTTGAAACTTGTCCATGACTTTTCATGATGAGGTATGACACCGACGAATTTCTTTGTGATGAGGGAGGGACGAGAGAATGAAGGGTTGAAAAGAGTTTCGCATTGTACATATTTTTTATTTTTGATATTTATTTATTCAAGTCTATGCTTTGAGCGCATTTTATACTAGAGTTGGATTTGTGTTGTTATTATATTAATTTTGTGGCAAGTCATCAATATAATGTTCCATACTTCTAGATTCCGTGGCTTGTTTCATGGGTTATGTATCTCTTCATTCTCTTGTTTGTTCACATAGGTAGGACATACGAGTTAATTTCTCACACCGTTGAAATTTTCATGTTATTGTGTTAGTGTTGGGAACGTGAACGAAGGTACGGGATTAGTTAGACAAGTTGGTAGTCTTTTGGCACGTCTTTGTCCCTCTTAACTTTCTGCGCATTTAGTAAATAAAAAATGCCCTTGCTTTTGGGACTGATTATGTAAATATGTAAATTACAAAGTTCCCTTGCTTTGTGGGCCGATTGATTAAATAACTGCCTAATGGGGTGATTAGGCTTCAATAAATTTAATACCTCTCAATCAACCAACTAATCGCATCTTTCTTCAAGTATACTATTGTGGACACGTGTCAATGGTAGAGTAATACAACTATTTATTTAATTTTTTAAGTGAAATATATAGTAGACTCCACTATTTACCAAAGAAGTTTAGTTTAATTGGTTCAACATAATGAGTGAATTGTTATAAATTTTTAGTATTTATCTTTGATTTTTCAGATAAAAAACACACATCATTATCTATTTTGAAAGTGAAAAAATATGACATTCTTAAAAAAGTAAGAACTTTAGTTGTATAATATCCATCCTGAAAAATAAAATAAAACTTCGAAGCTACCCTTTCTTAAACATATATTTTATACTAAAAGAACGATTTTCTCTCAAAAATCAAAAAAGAGTATCACATTAAAAGATTGTGATGTGGAACAAAAGAAACACATAACTTGTATTATTATTATAAGCTGAATGCAATCTTGCATGAGTCCGATACAATTGGATCTCACACAACATTGAAATGTCATTCTATGATCCACCAAACTTTTGCCAAAATGATTGCACTGTTTCAAGTGCATGAGTGCTAGTAAGTAGGCTCCAAGCAAAATGTCGTGCTACAAAAAGGACTCTCCTTTGAATCAAATAACCATCACCCTCAACATGTTAATCTTCCTGTCTTGTAGTAAAATCATGATCACTATCCTATTTTTCTTGGTTTGTTTTGAATTCAGCAATGGTGTGAATGTGAGATCCTCTGAAGGGAGGAAAGGGCAGTGGCAACTGCTCCTCAACAACACTGGTGTGGTTGGCATGCATGTGGCTTTAACCTACAAAGACACAGTCATAATGTTTGATCAAACTGGAGCTGGCCAATCCGGTTACCGACTTCGCCGACGCTTCAACGGAAGTCGGTGCACAATAAACCACCATGATTTGTTGGACTCAACATGTTATGCTCATTCTGTGGAGTATGACATCAGTGCCAACAAAGTGAGACCTCTGAGGCTTGACACCGATCCTTGGTGCTCCTCTGCCTCATTCCTAAGCAATGGTACACTTTTGCAAACAGGTGGATTTGAAAAAGGTGCCAAAAGGGTCAGATTCTATAGGCCTTGTGGGAATCACCAATGTGATTGGATTCAATCAAAGAAAACACTATCTGATGAGAGGTGGTATGCTTCAAGTCAGATACTACCAGAGCATAACAGGGTGGTGGTTGTTGGTGGAAGAAGAGTTTTCACATATGAATTTGTACCAAAAACTAGTCCTGGTGAAAAATCCTTTGACCTTCCATTCTTGCACCAAACCAATGACAGGGATGGAGGAGGGAACAACCTCTATCCCTTCCTCCACCTCTCATCTGACGGAAACTTGTTCGTTTTCGCCAACCGTGATTCGATCTTACTCAACCTGAGAAGGAACAGAGTGATCAAGACCTTCCCTCGGATTCCGGGGGAAGGGTCAAGAAACTACCCAAGCTCAGGTTCATCTGTGATGCTCCCATTAGACCACAGAGATAACTTCCAAAAAGTGGAAGTTATGGTGTGTGGAGGCTCATCCATTGGAGCACTTGAAGCTGCTAGAAAAGGCCGATTCTTAGAAGGTTTAAGATCATGTGGAAGAATGGTGATCACAGGGAACAACAACAAGTGGGAAATGGAGTACATGCCTAAGCCGCGTCTTCTTCATGACATGTTGATTCTCCCTACTGGTAACATTCTTATCATAAATGGGGCTAAACATGGTTGTGCAGGGTATGAAAATGCTAGAAACGCTTCACTTGAGCCTTACCTTTATAGCCCCAACAAAAAGCTAGGAAAAAGGTTCACAATGCTTAAATCCACTAAGATAGCTAGAATGTATCACTCATCGGCAACTCTTCTTTCTGATGGGAGGGTTTTGGTTGCGGGTGGTAACCCTCATGGGAGGTACATTTTTCACAATGTGGCATACCCAACTGAATTGAGACTTCAAGCATTTGTTCCACACTACATGGAAAGTAGGTACCATAATTGGAGGCCAAGTAACATGACGATATATGGCGGTGGTGGAAGACATGC
The DNA here is from genome assembly GCF_000004515.6 of Glycine max. Lineage (NCBI taxonomy): Eukaryota > Viridiplantae > Streptophyta > Magnoliopsida > Fabales > Fabaceae > Glycine > Glycine max. The sequence goes on along the minus strand of NC_038242.2, from coordinate 14,810,458 downwards.
AATTGGGTATGGGAAAGAGTTTAGAGTTGAGTTCTTCCTTGAGAAGAGGATGCAAAACAATGAGGTGGGGTTCAGCGCCTATGCGCCGCCGTTCACCACGCATTCGTTCGCCATGAATCAGAGGATGCTGAAGCTGAGGTGCAAGAGCTTGGATAGAAAAGGTGGTGGGTGGGTTGTTGCAGTGTTGGAAGCACCACCATCGCCCAATGTTGCACCTTCTGGTTATTACTTGCTCACTGTTGTGAATGGTGGGATTCCAAGCATGTCTCAATGGGTTCAGTTTGCACACGCCTAGGATTGTCTTTGTTCAATACTTCAGTTCCAACATACTAAATACTATCTTACTATAATTTGTTTCTTATAATAAGGAACATAGGAGGTAGTACTAGTTAATGAAGAAATTTTCTTATAGGAAGAAACATGACTGGAACGCTAATTTATGTAGGAGCAAAATGATATAGTTAATTCTGCATGAATTAGAAACTCAAATTGTAAGCCAACAAAATAATTTGAAGTGTATTCAGAGTGGGTATGGTAGTTTCTTTTTTTCACACATTGTTTGAGAAGGTTATACATAGATTTCTACTTGAATGAAACTTGTTTTAAATGAATGTTTTCTTTTGGTCTTTAACACAAAACTTCTTACTATATGCTATCACATATTCACTTATTAATATAAAGGATGTTTTTTTTTTGCTGTTTAATATAAAGGATGTTTAATTCAGTTGATTGAACAAGTATACTAGTTGTGATATTATCTTTGATTCTTATAGATAAAAAAAATATTCATAGACTGCGTATGTTGTTAATGCCAATAATAGTTACAAAATAGCTTGAGAATAGAAATTTAATTTTGAAACACTATTATAATTAATCCTAACGATGTAAGACGAACACGTTTTTTGCCTCTCTCAGTTGAATAATGAATTGTGTGTCATCAACATCATATGAAAGGATCCAAAGGTTGGTTTTCTGGTTCCATGTTTTGTTAAGGTTCAATTTAGTTTTTTTGTTTTTTCAAGCTCAAAGATCTAACCTACGTCTGTTACTATAATGGTATGTTTGGTTAAGACAAAGAAGTGAAAGGAAAGAAGGTGAATGAAAACAAAGATAACTTTGTAAATTGTTTGATAGGAAAAATGAAAGAAAAGAAAGTTAAGAATGTAGATAATATATATCTAATAAAGAAAAAAGTATAAAAAAAAGGTTTTTTTTACACTTTCATCTTAAATTGGGTAGAAAGACTTTTTAGGTGAACTAAGTAACTTCCCTTCCATTCTTACATGAAGATGGTGGACATTTATTTCTCTTCATTTTCTTCACATTTTTTCTACTTCTTTTGTTTTGATTGATACCAAACATAACGGGAATTATTGTTTTTATGAAAATGTGGGAATGCCAATATAGAATGAACTCAACGACCACTAGAGATTTATGTAACCTCGTGTATATGATACATGTAGGCTTACTGCTTAAATACATTAAATAAAGGTGTGATTCTTATTTTTTGATCAGTAAGAAAATAAAGACAAACTAGCTACGGAGAAACGAAACATACGAAGCATCCGCAAGGAGGTTTAGAGACAACCCTACAGGAGCTAAGTCGTCCCAAGAAATAAAATCTACATAAGAAGATGAACCAAGCTTGGCCAGCCAAAACACAATGATTAGCTTCCCTAAGGACATGCTGCAATGTTAAATTTCATTGTCTCCCTTGAAGCTGATGGATCTTGTTCATGATAACTGTGTATAGATGACAATGGTTGAAGTTATCCTCTGAAGCTATGTGTGATGCTTATTTGTAAGCACGGTCGTGTAAGATGCAAGGCAAATTAGGCATCAGCCCAAGGTCCAAAAAAAAAATAATTTTTAGGTTCCTAAATTTTTTTTTTTATTAATTATTAACAAATTTTAACTCATCAAAATAAAATAATTTAGAATCTCTCTCTTTCCTAAAAATTAGTCAATCAATATCATATTTTTAAAAATTAACCAATATCACAATTAATGTCATTTAAAGTATTTTATTTATCCAAAAAAAAAGTAAATCCTTATTAACTTTCCTTTAACCCATCCTAATTCCCTAACTAACGTATCTCACTCTCCAGACTTCTTCATTCTTTACGTTTTTTCATCTCCTCATATTTTGTTCATAAAAAAAATCTATTATTCTCCTTTCCTTGAATGAAACCTATTGTCTATTGATCAAATTTTGTCTCCGTGACTCAACCTCTTTGGATTTGACATCGTTTGAATTCTGAACGCCTATAAACCGCATACATCCTGGCGTCCCGCGTACGAAGCCTTCATCTCCATCCCGGTGGATTGGTGGAACGATTCATTTCACGGACATGACTCTGGGTACGCAGCAATACAACATGTATCACGTAGCACTCTTGCGTCTGACACAACATCAAAACAACAAAATCTCTGTCTGTTTCCAACTCCAGATTCTATTGTTCTGTTCATCGATCATCATTTTCTATATTTATTTTAGAGTTTAGTTTATTTAGATTTCTTTAATATTTAGTTAATTTTTTTATTTTGATTATTTACATAAGAAAATGTCAAATAGAAAGTATGAATCTGGTTATAAAAAATTGAAGAAAAAATGAAAAGTTGAAAAGCTAATTGAATCTCAACGTGGTGCCCTTGATAAATTTGTTATTATTCATAAAAATGACGCAGAAGCAAGTTCAATAGGTGAAAATGTGATAGAACAACCATTGATAGATCATACTGACAACGAGGAAAATGTTATAGAACAACCACCTATAAATAATACTGACAACGATGTAGAACAACCACCTAGAGATGATACTGACAATGGTGAAAACGTGATAGAACAACCACCTATAAATAATACTGACAACACAAATAGTCATAATTTCAATCAAGAACTAGAAGACAATATTTTAGAAATAGGAGTAGAAGGGAATGTTGAGCATAATAACACTTCTAGTGAAGACAATATAAAAATTGATATTTTATATAATATACTAAGTCTCTTTAAAATTCTTGTAAAAAAAGACTCCTTTAACATTTTCGCCTTAAGCTCCAAAATGTCTGTACACGGTCCTGTTTGTAAGCAAACCATGTATCCCTTCTAATAAAAACAAACCATGTATCCGATTATGGAACGTAAATAAATTATACATTTATACGCACGCATTCATGTGTGATCATGGGTAACCACTAAGGTTGCCCTAGTGGTGGGAATTGGAATAATATGCATGAGATCCTAGGTTTAAAGAAATGTGTGTGATCATGGATAGTGGTGAATTTTTTTTAGTGGGAACAAAGAAATACTTTATAATATTTTTTATAGACAAAAAATATTACAAGTTGTAACAAAATATATGATCTCATAACAAATGATAAATGTTATGCATACGTCATTTGTATACTGAAATCACATAACAATTATTTCATCTTCTTATCTTTTATTATTTTTTTGTGTTAAAACAACATGAACTTAGCTTCTGTTGAGTTTTTATCTAGAAGAAGCTAAAGTTAATTATTTTACGATAATTTTGGTTGTATTTTGTGTAGAGATATAATAGAGGCATGAAAGAGGATTGAAGAACTGAAATGCCGCGTTCAACGCGAAATCCTTGCTTAGCGAGCTCAGTCCAAGCAAGCATGCTTAACACAAGAAGCAACATTGGAAGACAACTGTCACGAGCAAGCGCACATTATGCAGCTTAGCGCACATCCTACAACTTAGCGTATGACCACTTGATCCAGCTAGACATGTGCACTCAGCGTGAGTGTCGTACTAAGCGCACAAGAAAGTTCTGATTGACCAATCAATTGGTGAAATATTTAAAAGGAAGAAAACTTTCAGAAACTTAACAACGAAGAAAGATAACAAAAACAAAGGAACAAAGAAGCAAGGAAACAAATAAGCCATTGGTGAAGGAAATGCGTTTCTAGTCTAACCTGTCTGTTTCCCTCCATTTCTCTTCCATTTTCTTTTGTTTCATCCCATCTTTTTTTAATTTGTAAGTCTCTTACGACAATATATGAGAGGCCAAAACCACTCGTTGTTATGAGTTCTGCAAACTAAACTCTCTTTGATGTAATGATTATAAACTATCTATTAATATGATGTTGATATTATTGTTCTTTCCTGTGCTCATTCACATTTTTGTGGTCTGATCATCCATTTTCATGAGCTGTTTTAGGATTTAAGAATTGAGAAATGTTTATATGCTAAGAACTTTTAAAGAACACCTAGGTAATCCATGTTTAGGGATAAAGTGATATTGTCTAGCCTATCTATGCATCTTTGCTTGTAATCCAAATTATTTAATATAACTCTTAAGGGATTAGGAGCGATATTAGGTGTTTTAGGCTTTCTCACTTGAGAGATCATGATTAAAGTATGTTAGAAGGTGCGGGTAATAATCATATTCATGTTAAAAAGAGAAAAATCTATTAAGATTACATCAAGAGTAGTTCTGACATGTGGAACCCTCAACTCATTCCTTAACTCATCACAACACCATCTCACAATTTCGAGCGTTTGTTTTCTTACCCTTTCATGTTCCTTGTTTTGTAGTTAATTCACTTTAGTTTATACTTGTATTTAATTAATGAACAAGATTCAATTTGAGTCACAAAATGCTTAAACATTACATATATATGTATATGACTCTGAGTACTTGTGAAATTGATACTCCATCTTATCGATTTATTACTACTTATACAATTTGATACACTTACTAATGAGTTAACAACAAACAAAAAACAAAAAGACCTAAGTTTCAATAAAATACAATTGTCCTCCACATTTTCATACTTTGAAAATGTTATACAATTTTTTTATTGTCAATACTATAAAAAAATCTCTTTATATATATATATATATATATATAACAAAAACACTCATGATTGTGTATTTTATTTTTCACAAAATTTATTAAAAAATATTTTTAAAAAATATTTTTTAACTGTTGCATTTGTCACATACAACCAAAATGCTAATTAATGATCAAGCATTATGACCATTGTAAGTAACTTTTTCTTTATATTATGGCAAAACAAACTTCAGAAACCATTATCCACATCTATGATGTCAAAACACCATTGAGTTGCCATATTTTATGCAACATTTCCCTCGTAATAATTTTGTAACACACATTCTCCCCAGCAATCTGACAAAAGCATTCTACCATGACCTACACAACTCCGTGAAAGCATTTTCTTCATGATAGACTTTATTGTTACCATTCTCTTGTCCCACTTTCACAAGGTTCTACACAATTAAATCCATTTTTTCTCTCACAAAAAGAACTTATTTATTGCCTAATACTTTAACTCGAAAGGCTGTAATTTCCTTTTTTGTATTGTAACTTGAAGTAAAGCCTCCATCCGATGGTTTATTCGGTGTTAGTTGCATTGATGATACCCTAACGGAGAAAGCATAACAATCCATTTCAGTCGAAATCCTAAATGATGATAGGGGTGTAATCTAACATGTTTAGATGTATATCATATTATAATCATTATGGTGATAATAAATTCATGAAGAAAAAAATATATAATAAAAACTAAGACTAATCATATTTATAAAATATTTAATCATGTTTTTAGTTTTTGAAATTTGAGATAAATCCAATTTTATCCTCAAATTGAAAAAGAAATATCTGAATCCTTCAAATTAAAAAAAAAATGTTTTTAACTCCTGAAGTCAAACGACGTTAACGGTACAAACTTTAAAGTGATACTCAAGTGCAGTAGAGCTACATCACCACCACTTTTGATTACTTTTGTTAATGTCAAATGACTTTAGAGATTAAAAACATTTTTTAAAGTTTAAGAGATTAAAATATTTTTTTAGTTAAGAAAAAAATAAATTTATTTCAAATTTCAATGTCATATAAAATAGGATGAATAAGTAATTAGTACCTCTGTTTATATTTTCAAGATTAAATTACTTAATTTATTAAAAAAATAATTAATTTAATTGATAACAATAAATTTATATATTTTTTCAAAAGACTATTGTCATTGATCGTTCTTTCTTTCCTAAATACATGTTAATATAATATCTCTCTTATTTAATTAAAAATATTTTTATTTTTTAGTCTAAAAATGATAATTAATGCATGATATAATATGAACTATAATCTTACATAAATAAACAAATAAATTTAAAAAATTGAAACTTATAAACGGATGTAGTGTTTTTTTAAAACAAGCTGATTGATGAGGCACCACGATGGTAAAGGCTGAGTTGTTCGTTTTTCGTGTTTAAGCAAATGTAACCAATTAAAATTACCAAACCACTTGCTGCTGGTGTGATTAGCTAGCATTACTCAATCAAGAGATCACATCATCAGCTAACATTTATTCTCCAATATATATGTGATTGATTAGCATTGATGAGTAGAAAATTATATTTCAAATAAGCCAAATATTTCTCATATTTTTTTTAGTATCAATTCCATAATTGTATTTGATTGTATACCTATATATATATTGGCTGCATCTTAATCAATAATATTCACTGCAATATTCAATCATATTCTCTGTTTTCTATAAAAAATTTGTGTCAAATTCCAACAGGGAAAAAAGGAAAACACTATTCAACATTCACAATCTGGTAATGCCTGTTGCTGTTCCTATCCGCAACAGAACATGCCTGTAATGGATAAAATTTCAACGCCCTTCCTATAAAAAAACACCATCACTGCGCAACTTGTTCTGTTTCACGTTCAGCAACCAACTATAAATTGTTACCAAAACCTTGCTACTTGAAACTCCTACCTGATTCTACCTCCACCCTTATCCACGTTCTGTTACTTCAGCTATATATCTTTTCTGTTCCATCTTCAACTCCACTTTAACCTTCAGCTTCAAGTATGACGATCACCGCGGCGCCGACGGTGAAGGACAGGTGCCTTGAGGTGAGGGGCAAGGTGATTTTGACCCATGTCACCGGAAACATTGTTGTTTCTCCGGTGGTTGGAACAGAGTCTGCTTTCTTGGGTGCAACTTCAACCGTTTCAAGTTCACGTCATGTTTTTGATCTTGGAATACTCCAGTGAGTCTATGATATCATTCTCCTTTCTCTACCACCTGTATATAAAAATAAAACGACTTTGAATATGTTGGCAGTATTCTTGGACCTTGTTAAGTGTTAACAAATTTTATACTTTTATAAACATCAAATTTAAGGGAAATCTATATTTTTTATCAAAAAAGAGGAACATATAACCTATCGTATTAAAATTTTGAAAATATGTTCATCAGTTCATATATCAAAATAAAATTTTGTTTACCAGTATGATATGGTATCAAGCAAATGGTCAGGAGTTCGATTCTGAATCCATAAGAATAATAAAAACATGGCTAGAGAAATTAGCCGATTAAATGAATCTCAGGTTGTAGTGTATGCTCTCGGCCAGATACCCGGGTTCATCCAAAAATTTAACTTTTTCTTTCATTTATTTAATTATTTTTGCTAATTCTGATTTATATTAATTAATTCGGATAGATTCTGACTGTGTATTAATTAATTTTGATAGATTCTGCTTGTATATTAATTAACTCTGATAGTTTCTGGTTGTATCTTTTGTATTTTAGCTTTATCTACTAGCAACATAAAACATCTGCAATCTGCGTGGAACTCAATGAGAATTGTTCACTGAAACTTATTTTGGAAAACAAAAATGCAGGGGATATAAGTTGCTATCTTTGTTCAGAGTCAAAATCTGGTGGATGATACCACCTGTAGGGAGATCTGCAAGTGATGTTCCAATGGAAACTCAATTGCTGCTCCTGAAGAAAGAGAAGAGTCTGCGCTTGAGGATGAGTTTTCTTCTGACTCTGAAGAGCCAACTACAGAGAACACTTGCTACATTCTCCTTTTGCCTGTTTTGGATGGACAGTTTCGCACAACTTTGCAGGGAACTCAATCAAATGAGCTCCAGCTCTGCATTGAAAGTGGGTAGTTAGTTCACTCTTTCACTTTTTGTTTTGCTTGTTGTGCAAAAGAAAAGAAAAGATAACTCATTATTATCATTCTCAGCTCACCTGTTTGATTTTTATTTTTTTTATAGTTATATGACTTTAGATTTTTGAATGCTTCAGGAGATGCTTATGTTCAAGCTTCCCAATCACTAGAAGCAGCATTTGTGAATTCAGGGGACAATCCATTTGAGTTGATCAGGGACTCTATCAAGTATGTTTCTTGTTCTGGAATGTCATTATTCTATGAAAAATGATTCTTGCTCACCCTCTTAGTTGTCTACACCTTGAGAGATATAGGAAGAGAGGAAAAATAGGAAAATGTTTTGTAAACATTCAATATGTTATTCAACACCTGGAGAGAGTAAAAAGATATAAAATATATGTGTGATATGATATTTTCTTAGAGGATAGTATAAGTTCTATTAAAAAGTATTAAAAAATTAAAAATAATAAAAATTAGAAGGATAAAGTAAATAAAATCAGTATCAATTTTTTTAATTTTTTACATTCATTTTTTAAAAATAATTTTTTAATGAGGACAACACCTACTTTTTTTTATGAGACAACATAATATTTAATTAATATATTCAAGTAAAAGAAAATACTTAGTGAGGATAGTTACCCTCACATTTGTACATATGCTATGATAGAGTTTATGATGTATTAGGAGAGAGAAATAATGATAGTTGTTGGCGAAATGTTTAAAATTATTGGTGGTTTATATATCACTCACTACCCTCGAAAGATAAGTGATTGATAATGTAATGTGATAACAAGAAAGAGATAGAGAAAAAATGAGAGGTGTAGACGGGGTGTTTGAAATTTATGGGTGTCCAAATATAAACACTCTCTTCCATGTTGCTACTCATGATTCATTACATTTTCCATTTATGATGACATAGAATATTGGAGAAACACAAAGGGACTTTCTGTCATCTTGAAAACAAGAGGATTCCTGCACATCTTGACTGGTTTGGATGGAGCACTTGGGATGCTTTTTACACTGAAGTGAGTCCACAAGGAATAAAAGAGGGCCTTCAGAGGTACACTAGTAACACTATATATACTATATTATCAACTAACTTCACCTATGTGATAGATAGCCTGCAAATTTTTTGAAGATGTCAATACTCAATAACAAATGATGATTTTGCCTTTTGTTAAACAGTTTCTTAAATGAAGGTTGTTCGCCAAAGTTCATCATCATTGATGATGGATGGCAAGAGACCCTCAACACGTTTCGCAAAGAAGGTGAATCAGTGATTGAGGGAACCCAGTAAGTCTCTTTTCAACTGAGATCACATATTTTTTCTTCCATTTCTTAGTCATCATGCTCACATCTTCCTTGAACTGCTAGGTTTGCAACCAGACTGATAGACATTAAAGAAAACAAAAAGTTCACCAATGCAGGCTCCGAAAATTCTTGTAACAATCTCCACGATTTTGTTGATTCCATCAAACAGAATATGAATGTAAAGTAAGTCATCTGATCCCATAAAGATACCATTACCATGACTCCATTGTAACTTAAGAACTGACAATGAGTATAATTCTGCAGATACGTTTACATGTGGCATACTTTAACTGGTTACTGGGGAGGTGTACTCCCATCATCAGATGCATTGAAAAAATATAATCCAAAGATTTTATATCCAATTCAGTCACCTGGAACCACAGGGAACCTTAGAGATGTAGCCATGGACAGCTTGGAAAAATATGGAGTGGGAATCATTGACCCAGAAAAACTATATGACTTTTACAATGATTCCCACAGTTACCTTGCAAGCTGTGGTGTAGATGGAGTCAAAGTAGATGTCCAAATTTGATAGAAACGTTGGGTTCTGAGTACGGTGGACGTGTTTCGTTGACCAAACGGTTTCAAGAAGCACTAGAGCAATCTGTAACAAGGAACTTCAAGGACAACAATCTCATTTCTTGCATGTGTCACAACTCTGATTCAATTTACAGGTTTGCAATCTATCTAATTAGAGGCGAGTACAATCTAAAATTTTGTTTTATCCCTTCTCTGACTAGTTGTTTCTTTTACATTCTCAATTTTCAGTTCAAGAATAGTGCAGCAGCAAGAGCATCTGAGGATTTCATGCCAAGAGAACCAACATTTCAAACCTTACACATCGCCTCTGTCGCATTTAACAGTCTTCTTCTTCTGGGAGAGGTATTTGTGCCAGACTTGGACATGTTCCATGCAATATTCCTTTCTCATTACTTTGTCCAAATGTTTCTATGAACATGTTAATGAGTTACTTGATATGATTCTTAAATCATAAATGATTCTACTTCAGAGCAAGCACGAGACAGCCGAGTCCCATGCTGCAGCAAGATCAATAGGTGGTTGTGCAGTATATGTTAGGTAAGGCACCAAAGCAGATAGAAGTCTTGATCTTGCTGGTTTACCTTTTTAAAAATCACTTTCTTAATAACATAAAAATTGGAAAAAAAGAAGAAGATATTTATCAAATTTGATACATTACAGTGACAAGCCTGGAAATCATGATTTTAAAATCCTGAAGAAGCTAGTGCTGCCTGATGGATCAGTCTTGAGAGCAAGATATGCCGGCCACCCTACTCGAGATTGTTTATTTGAAGATCCTGTAATGGATGGTAAAAGGTAAGTTAAAATGTTACTATCTGTCTCTAAGAATAACCAGAATTTTCTGAATAGTTTTCATTCTTTACTGAAAATCATATTATTATTGACTATTTTGCAGTCTGCTGAAAATTTGTAATTTAAATGTTCTGACTGGGGTGGTAGGCGTCTTCAATTGCCAAGGAGCAGGAAGCTAGTCACTGAAATCATTGGAAGCCGCACCCTCGTGCATAACCATCTCAGGGAAAGTAAGACCCCTTGATGTTGAATTTCTTGAAGAGGCTGCAGGTGAAAATTGGAATGGAGACTGCATAGTATATGCCTTCAAGGCAGGTTCAAATTATACTTCATCAATGCATCACATTTTATTCTATGCTTTCCTTTTAGAACCTAAAAGTCTAAAACACATCCATTTCTCTAGAATTACCAAAACTAACTACTTCACAATACTTCAGGCTTGCTTTCCAAGGTGTCTTGCAGAGGAAAACTTGAAGTATCCCTGGAAACTCTCCAATGTGAAATATATACAGTATCTCCAATAAGGGTCAGTATGCTAACATTGCAATCTACATTTTGTGAAAAACAATCTATACAAAGTCTCTAATGTGAAAAAATGTTAATGTATGTCTGAACAGGTGTTTGGTCATGATGTGCAATTTGCACCAATAGGATTGCTTGACATGTACAATTCAGGAGGAGCAATAGAAGCCTTGGACTGCACCATGGATGTTGCACAGTGCGTAGTAAAAATCAAAGGCAGAGGATGTGGCCGTTTTGGAGCCTACTCCAACGTTAGACCGAAAAGTTGTGTAGTGGACATGAAGGAGGAGGAGTTCTCCTACATCCCTGAAGATGGATTATTGACTATTACACTTGGTTGTGAAGGCAATTCAAGGGACATGGAATTTGTATACTGAGGTGGCTCTGTTAAGTCAAAGTGAATGTATTCCAATTCTTCTTCAGTGCCATTTTTTTTATTTACTTACCTAACCCCGGATGTAAGCATATGTTAGAATTTTGTTGTAGTAAGAAAAGAAAAGAGTGGTTTAATTGGTGATGCAGTACTGTAAATATTTTTGTATCGTCTGTATACCAGTGATGAGACACCGTCTTATTCTTTGTAAGTAATTTGTAAAGATATAAGAAAATTTAAGGGGATTTATTTAATAGAAATTTTTAAATAATAAAAATAATTCTTCTTGTATTCAATTAAGATAATTATGATTTTTTAAGGAATTTAATAAAATTTGTTGGTATTCAGTTAAATTTTTTTATAATTTTAAAAAAATCTTCTAACATTAAAAAGTATATAAATTTTGATGAATTTTTTTTGGATGGATTTTAATAGATTTCTTTTCTTGAGACTTTTTAATGAAAAAAGTACACATCAAACTATGTCACTCAACTCTTTAAGATTTCATAATACTTTTTTTTTTCTTCCTTTTACTCCCAATTGACATGAATTTCTTTTCAAATTCACTAATTGATTTATGTTAATTCCAAAAATACAATTAGTTTTGATCTCAAACAATATTTTTATGTATGTAAAATTATAATAAACAATATTTTTATGTACATAAAATTGTAATATATAGTTAGAAGTATGACAAGAGGCTGGGGTTCAATCCATGATTCGTGTGTAACAAAATATCTATGAAAAAAATAATCTCTTAAATGAATTTTTGTATGTTGAGAAGGATTAGTAATTGAGTCTTGGCTAAAAATTATTATAATTTCAGAGGCTAAATTTGAAGTCAACTCAACAGCAAAGAGTCTTAGTTAGTTGATTTAATAGATGTGTGGATGTTATAAAATATCAATTTTTAGGCATAAAAAAGAAAAAAACTAAATCCTGAGAAGAGTGTCCGGAAGCCCATATTGAGAAGCCCATATGTGTATGATATTTTTGGCAGCAAAAGGCGTCCCCTGGTCTTATCCACACTCTTGTTTTAAACCCTTCACTCACTCACTCACTCACTCCTGTTCGTAAATGTCTATCACTTCCCTCACCATGGCCGAGTCCTGCCTCCTCTCTTCTCCCTCCTCACTCTTCCACACCAAAACCAAACCCTCTCTCTTTACACCCCCCTCCAAACCCCTCACACTCCAATTTTCATGCCTCAACTCCTCCGTCTCTCTCTCCCTCGCCGCACCAACTCACCGTTCTCCCCTTGTAACTTTCGTGGCCCAAACTTCCGATTGGGCTCAACAAGAAGAAGAACAGAGCCTCGCTGAAACCGAAGCGGGCCTGGAAAGTTGGGAGCCCAACGGCGAAGACGCCGGCGATGAGAGCTTCGTCGAACCGCCGGAAGAGGCCAAGCTCTTCGTTGGGAACTTGCCTTACGACGTTGATAGCCAGAAATTGGCCATGCTTTTCGAACAGGCCGGAACCGTTGAAATCGCTGAGGTCAGAAACAAAGAGAGAGAGGCTCTTTACCTTCTCGTGTTTCAATTTGAATTTATGTTAATGTTATTGTGTTGGGGTTGAAAACTTGAAATGAGCGTGCGGTGTGGTTCTTTCTTTTTTTGTTATTTTAGGTTATTTATAACAGGGAAACTGACCAGAGTCGCGGGTTTGGGTTTGTGACGATGAGTACTGTTGAAGAAGCTGAAAGCGCTGTGGAGAAATTCAACCGCTATGTAAGTTGATATATAACTTGTTTTGTTTTCAAATGTGAATTTGGGGGGAGGGGTTGAAAAATTCGGTTTGATTTTCGTATTGAATTTATGTGTGGTTATGAATTAACCAGTGAGGATAGGAACTAGCTGTGCAGTGAATCCTTGTTATGTGTTTGTGACAGTTGAGAAGGGATGAAAGTATGTTGAAATGTTTGCACTAGTAAATGTGTCTCGTTTAAAATGAACAAAAGGATAATGGTAAGTGTTATCAGTTGGTGTTTGCCTAATTGTCTATGGTTGTAACAGGGTGTAAATAAATATGTACAGGGTTGTCAAATGCTGACTCTTAAGTTGCATGCTGGTTGTACACACGACAAGGATTTGGCTAGGATGCACATGTGAAATCCATAAATAGTAACATCATAACATAAAATCCCATATTAAAACGAAGAAATCAATGTTCAACAGTCCAGGAGGTTTCCACCTAGTAGGATTTGGGGAGGATAGGTGTTTGCAGCCTTACCCCCCTTAACCGAAGAGGCTGTCTGGAGGATTTGAACCTATACTGTTATTTGTCCAACTATTGTAGCATTCCATCCATATTGTTAGAAAACTATGATATGACCATTTTAAAGTGCCTATACTTCCTCTTCTGCATCTCTGGATCTGCAACATGTGTCTCGGTCTATCCCATTAAGAGGAATGATGGCATTTCAGTTAATGTGAATTTGTGTTGGCTGCATAACTTGTACGATAAAGATGAGGTGGTTTATGGCTATGATTATTTAATACCTTATAAAATATATAGTTACATCTTAAAGTTGTGTTGTGAGTACCAACCCATTCAACTATTTGTTATATTTTTGTTTGTAAGCCACTGAATGAAATACAACAAACCTTTATTAGTTTGGCCTTTTTAAATTTCTTGTTGCTATGGAAGCTTTTTTGCTTGTGCAAAGGAATTTTGAGTGACTCTTTTAGTACACGTGAAATGCATCTTACATGTCATTCACATTCAAAAGCTTGAGTGTATCCTCATTAATGTTTCTTACTAATTGCTTTTATTGTGTTCTGTTTGTTCTTTTTGAACTTATTCATATTATTCCTGACAGGATATCGATGGAAGACTGCTGACTGTTAATAAGGCTTCTCCAAGAGGAACTCGGCCCGAACGCCCACCACCTCGTCGTTCCTTTGAGTCTTCCTTATCAATCTATGTTGGTAATTTGCCATGGGATGTTGACAATACCCGGCTGAAGCAAATTTTCAGTAAACACGGTAATGTTGTGAATGCTCGGGTAGTCTATGACAGGGAGTCAGGTCGATCACGTGGCTTTGGCTTTGTCACAATGTCTGATGAGACAGAAATGAATGATGCCGTTGCTGCTCTTGATGGCGAGGTATTACTCAAGTTCTTTGTAAAATTTTCAATGTTACCTGCATTAATAATTAAATATGCTGAAAGCTGGAAGGGAACTGGAATGTCATGGGCTATGCTCTAGGTAAGTGGTTTGAGATTGGAAATCACAGCTTTTGAAATTGCCTCTAGTGTGTGCTTTGAGGGCAGGGTGAAACAATATATCAAATTGACTACTTTTACTGTTTATTTTTTTTTATCATTCTGATTTTTTTTTTTTTTTTTCAGAGTTTGGACGGAAGGGCAATTAAGGTGAGTGTTGCTGAGGACAGGCCAAGGCGTGGCTCCTTTTGAGCGTTAGCATATGTAGTTCCCCATGTCAGCTGCTGGAGTTCTCTTGCATTTTTTTAATAGCTGAGGATATACTATAGTGTCAATTTTTGTTTAAAGGAAAATCCTTTCTTGGGGCGCCAATTTCAGATTAGATTTAAGTATTTCGTTGTTATTAATTTAATGTCCAGATGAAAGTTAAGTTGTAATTCCTGACTCCGGAGATTGGAGATAAGTAATACTTTGTTGTTGCCTTTTTCTTTTGGGTTATTTGCTATTATTTATGCAATGAAAATAGGGAAGGGGAGTTCTGTCGCGAGTATTGTAGAACTGGTTTTTCTCGATTTTACTATTCAATTCAGGCCGTTCAAAAAAAAAAAAATGATTCAATTCTGCAATTGTTTACTTTTGGGTGAAGACCGCTAATGATCTTGATGTGAGTTCCTGGTACGATTCAGCGCTGTTTCTTTATGCTTTCTTAATAAAATGCTTTTATGATTGAAAAATGTCTAAAATATTTCAAAGTAAATCGTAACAAAAAAGGTAAATGGATTAGTAGTTTTTTTAAGAAAAGTTTATAAAACTAGCCTAACAGATTGAATTTAATATGTATTGTTAGTGTAAGTTTTTACACTGTAATTAAAAAAAAATCATATTTGATATGACTTCAAAGAATTTTAAAAAGTGAATAAATTAAATGAAAGTGTAAAAGATATTTACATAATATGCACACGAATTAATTCACTATGCAGAACATGAACTTCATACTATACTCTACCAGGAATGGATCTTGTAACTGTAAACATTAACCTTACAAAATTCAGGAAACTTTATCTATACAAATTCTAACGGCATGTGTACACTGGCATCTGAAGCATTATTCGCCTTCCAAAATTCAGGATTTTGGTTCTATTTTAGTAACCTCGCAGTTGAGCATTATCCACCACCTTTGAAAAATGTTTCCAACAGGACTCAACATTCTTCCTCCAGGCTTCAACTGGTCAATAAGTGGTTGGGGAATTTCTGGTGCTGCTGCTCCAACGTGAATGGCATCATAAGGTGCAAACTCTGGCCAACCTTGCCTTCCATCTGTCAACACAACAATTATCAATATGCTAATCCAGAGTTCCAACTATGGATTCATTTAACCGTTCAATAATCATGCAGCTATCCATTAGATTCAATTGTGATGTATACAATATCACACAGATTGAAAGATTTCAGATGACCATAACAAGAAAAATACTTGTGGATCAACTCTACTTTCAGATTTAGTGGACTCAATAACCTCAAACAAATTGCAAATCTTGACAAACAGGTTATGTTTTCACCATTCAACAGAATAAAAAGTATTCAACCTCTCACATTATGTTATCCCCTATGCCTGAAACAAGGACTAAATTTAACTATTGTGCTAAAATGAAAAGCTTCAATGTTTCGGATTTAATTCAACAGAAAATTTAAGAAACCATACCACCAGCATGGACAGAAAGGGAACCCTCTTTCAATTGGCAGCTGCAGCACTTTTCTGAATATTCTCTATTGAAAAAGAAACCAATTCAGGAATATGCTCCACACCAACAGCACGGCCATGGGGTCCAACCATTAAGGCAAAGCAGCAGTCAGGTACCCCGTTCCTGCAAATAGGTCCAAATGTTGAAATTGTGAACTACACCAAATAAAGATAACAATGTGAAAAGCCTGAAAACTACCGTAAAACAGAACACTAGTGGGTCCATTTAGCAGCACATCTTAGAACCTTCAAAATATCCACCTTGAATTGGGATTACACAAATCAATAGGAAGAACCTAATTCTAATTGGCTTTCAACAAATATACATCTTGCTACGCCTATACAACTTCTCCAAGGAAGGAGGGTGATGTAGAACTTAGAAACTGTCAAAACTACTCTTCATCCACATTGTTCAAGCAATAATATCCATCCTTTTCAATTCAGCCTTATTATTAGTACAACTTACAAACAACTTTTATAACAAGTTCTATTTTACCATCTATATTAATAATCAGCCTCATTAACACAGTACTGTAACTTAAATCACTTTACCAAGGGAATTATATGCCACATCAAGAACAAATCAAATACACAACACAAGTTGTAATGGAATACACAGAAAAAACTGGATTCACTAACTAACAACCTCCCACTTCACTTGAACGCAGTCCAATACAAATTAGACAAACAATAATCTTCTAATTTGATTATAATACGAGGTTGATGGAGCATATACCATAGCCAACGTCCAAAGCATGCATCCCAGGCTGCAAATTTTCCTCCAGCATATGCGGCGCAGATATAGTGGCATTGTACCCTATGGCCATGGGGCTGTCATCATAAGGTGCAGCTCCATCTGGTACAAACAAGGCTTTATCAACTGTCTCCATCACTTCAGCCTCCTTACTTGATGTGATCACTCCATAGCGCTGCAACCTCTCCACCAGTGCTTTGTTATTACTCATGCCACTCAATGAGCAAAATCGCTGCATTTTTTTTATTTAATTTTTTTTAATAATTTTGGATTCAATAATTGTTTAACATTAGAAAAAAATACAAATGACATGATTAAGGCTAAATTAACAACAATACTGCACTAAATTAATAACAAATTGATGCAATCGCCAATTCGCCATATGTGAATTTAAACAATTATATTTCAATGATTTTTGCTTAATTTAAAAAAAAAAGAAACTTAAAATTGCAAAAAGAAAAAAGAAATACAGTAGAAACTCTTTAAATTAATACTCGGTAAATTAATAAACTCTCTAAAATAATAAATTTGTCCGATCCCGACTTGGACCAATGTAAAAAATTGAAAAACTCGATAAAATAATAAGATAATAATTTTTCGTGAAATCCCTTTATAATTTTCGGTCTCAAGAAAATTATAAATTGATAATTCATAGAAACTGAAAAAAAAAATATTACACTCTATTGAAATATGATTCAATAGTTGTCTGTTTTCCTTTAAAGTTTAAGTCTATTTGGAGCTCATCTGTAACTTTTCTTATTGCATCCAATAGTTCAGGTGTTGTATTTTTATATTGTATCATAAAGTTGTGAATAATGTTCGACGTCATAAGTGCTTCCTTTCGCGTAACAGGCTCCAAAGACACCGTATCATCTTCGCCGTCATCCTCTGCATTGTTCTCAATGATAGTACCCACAATATCTTCTAAACTCTGAACCTCCGAACATGCTTCATTTTCACCTGGATAGTTAATTAGATTGTCGATATCCATCTTATTATGATAGCCACATTGATTGATCATAGTCTCGAGGTCTTGAGTTTCTTCATCAAAAGTGGATTCATCCAAATTTCTTGCAACGTCACTAGCTGAACGAATTTTACAATGTCGAAAGCAATTCACTATTGTTTCCTTTCGAACATCTATCGTCCAAGTTGGGATTGCCAAATTGATAGCATCAAGGGCATTTATCTTCCCTGGATCAGATTGTTTCACCTCATAACCTTCCAATATTTTGCGATAAAACCTTCTACGGTAATGCATCTTGAAAGCTCTTATTATCCCAACATCGCAAGGTTGAATCTTTGATGTCATGTTGGGTGGCAAGAAGAGCAACTCAACATTTCTTAGTCCTTCAATATTTCTTGGATGTGCTGGACAATTATCCACCACAAGTAGAACTCTTCTACCATGCATCATTTGGTCAAATGAACGAACATATTCATAAAAAAACACACTAGTCATCCATGCTTTTTTGTTAGCTCGATATTGACAATCCAAGCTATTCATGTTGACATTCTTGAAGCAATGAGGCTTTGCATATTTCCCAATAATCCATAGAGGAATTTTTTCAGAGCCATCTTCATTGCAACAAATAACTACCATCAGCCTTTCTTTATCTTGTTTTCTTCCTTCAAGTTGTTTTGTTGCCAGTGAATGATCAACTTGTAGCCTATAAAACAACCCAGTTTCATCCATATTGAAAACATCTTTCATAGGGAGCTGATCAATTTTCTCCCGAATCGATACCAATTTCGGCTCCATGTCTTGTACATCAACAAACCCACTCTCGCCAAAACGACGAAATGACTTTATGCCATGTCGGTGCTTGAATTTCCCAAGTCATCCTATTGAGAAGTTAAAATCTGAATCATCATGAGGGTATACGGGTTTCATTGTATCTTTTGCCTTCTGCAAAATTAATTCTCCTGTGATATTCACACGTTCTTGATGCTGGAGAAACCACTCATAAACAACCTTCTCCATGTCAGGATATTTTGCTGGTTTGTGTCTTTTAATCTCTGCTTTTTCCTTTTCTATTTCAGCAGAGAGATAGTCATCTGACCGCTTAAGTGTGTTTGATATTGTTCTTTGACTAAATTTCAACTCAAATTTTCCCTTAAGCCATCTCTGCAAGTCTTTTTGTGTGCTTGCATGATTATCTCTCTTGTACTCACACAACTCTTTACGTATTTGATCTGACATAGTTGATTTTGCAACACCTTTTAGATGAGAAGTCGTCTTGTGAGATATGGTTTGAATACTCTAACACATTCGTGTAATTTATATATGCCAAACTTGCTTAAGAATACATTGAACACATTTGTTCCTCTTGTTTATATTTATTGTACTTCAAAGTCAAAAGTCATTATTGATTTCCAATGCATATGAACACAGTAGTTACTAATTTACGTTGAGTTCAAGGTTCGTTGCAACATAATTCTAAGAGACATAGATTAATTTGTCTTTTTGTTTGGTATGTACAGTATAATTACTTAAAAACTCTTTAAATTAATAATTATTAATTTATCGATAAATTAATAACTCTCTAAATTAATAAATTTCTCCGGTCTTAACATTATTAATTTATAGAGTTTTAACTGTAGATTACATGTTTTAATTAAATAATAATTACCTGCATCCTAAGGAAGAGAGCATTCCCCATGAGGAAATTAGGGTTTGGAAGAAGAGGTTGGTGATGATTGAGATGGTGGAAGAGTGAGGTTGAGAGAGAGAAACGCGACGGTGCTTGGAGAGGGTTAGAGAGAGTGTGTGAGTAGCTGCAACAACCATACGCCAACGCAGGAAAAGGGTAGCAGTGGTACTGCACCCTCATTTTCTTCTTTTCTCGCTCTTTCTTTTCTTTTCAGCCTTTTTTTCCTTCACACGCTCTCATCATCATATATTACCCACACGTGTCAACCCATTCATCTGCCTCGGCCCATACGTGGGCTTGCAAAACACTCTTTGTTTACTATGATGCACATTCAGAATGAATAACCACTATTTTTTTTCTTTCATTTTTTTAATTATCCAATTAATCTTAGATTTTTATTTTTACTTATTTTATAAATAAATAAAAGGTTATTTAAAAAAGAAAATAATTACAACCACTATTATTTCACAAAATGAAGAGCAGAATATACTTTGCCTATCATTAGTGGCACCACTACGTAACAAATAAATAAAGAGAATATCTGTGCACTTTTTAAATCAAGAGTATTCATTCACTAATCTTGCAAGTAAGCTTTCCAAAAAAAAAAATCAAATTACTTCTTTATCTTATCATAGTGACATGTTGTTTCCCTTCTTCAATCAAACAATGTTGAGAAGAAACATAGCTAACGGCTCAAGGTTCTTTTGTTTTTCCTTCATCATGCAATGATTCCGTTGAATTCGTATGTGAAGATGATATTAAAGACTTGTTTGTGTAGACGTTGGATCTCGTTGGCACATATTCCAAAGCAACATTTTGTGAGAAGAATTTCTTGTTTCTGCTTGAACGCTGGTTTGAAAGCTAAGGAATGGAGAAACAAACATGTTGTAACAAATGGGTAGGATATATTTTTGGATGTTAG
The DNA here is from genome assembly GCF_000004515.6 of Glycine max. NCBI lineage: Eukaryota > Viridiplantae > Streptophyta > Magnoliopsida > Fabales > Fabaceae > Glycine > Glycine max. The sequence continues at coordinate 14,789,721 of NC_038242.2, read as the reverse complement.
GGTGCTTTATGTGGTTATTCTTTAAGCACATTGGTGAACATGCAAAGAGTCTTGTTTTTGGACATCCCTTGTGCTCAAAGCAAGCTTGTTTTCATTCTTAATAAAATATGTTGCTCATATATATATATATAATGAATCCTAAACTTAACAATTAGGGTCAGATAAGGATGGTTGTAATTTTTTTGTTTTTGATTTTCAAGACAAAGCATATATGACAAAAATGAAGTTGAAATTATTTTTACTCATTTTTAAAATATTTTTACATTCATTTTTAAAATCAAACACCACTATATACATCGTTATAATTGTCGTCGTTGTCTCTACTACAATCTATTGTCGTCATGACCAACACATTTATTGTCACAACTACTAGCATAGGAATCATGACCATCATAACTAGCCTATCTATCACTACTACCACCATGTGATCGTCACCATCACCATCATATAAAAAATGAATATTTTAAAATTAAAAATCAGAGAGAGAGAGAGAGAGAAAAATTAAAACTAACCACATTTAAAAAATTGGTTTTAAAATTTTTCAAAACTAAAACTAAATTTGTTTTTAAAAATTTTTAAAACTCAACTAAAAACTATCCCAAACCAAACGAGACCTTAGTTAATTGCATGCTTATTTGCTTTTAATTTTTTGACGCAATTATCTGTATCCAATCAAAATAGATTCTAGTAGCATTTGAATAAGATTTTTAAAGTGGATGTGATAAAAGATAAAAGATGTGCGTAAATAACATCAAAGAAAACACATTAAAAATATTGTTGAAATTACTTGTGCTTAATTTTCTTTATTTGCCATACATGAGCACTTCAACTAGTGTTAAAGAATTTAAAAATAATTGAGATTACTTATGATTGATCACAACAATAATCTACCATCACTATCATTTACCTTTATAACAACACCATAAGTAATTCCTAAAATGTTTAACTTCCTCTATTGTGAAAGACAGATAAGCAAAACTTACTGTCATGTATAATTTTGTAGTGTTTAACTTGTAAGAAATTATTGAGAATAAAGAATAAATATGCCATTTATTATAAATTGATTTGATAGAATCTGATTTAGAGAAAATTTAATCTCTTCTAATTATGTATAACTATTACAATTCGTTTATATAAATGAACATTCCGCCATTATATACTTTTACACAATTTTCACTCAATTTTCCTCTATTTCTTTTATTTTACATGTATTAAAGTTAGGTTGAGGGAATAATAAAAATCGGAAAGACGTTCCCGATGGACCTTAACATTGTAGTACTTATTCCGATGACCCTTTTTCCTTTTTCGACGTATTTTTTACCCGCTGCCGCCGCGGCCGCCGCCGCCCTCGGCTGGAGCTCCAATGCCTTTCTGCCCGATGACTCAACCACCAACATCGTTGTCCACGATCTACGGTGGTAACTACTTATATGGAATTATAGGTTCTTGTGCAGTTTATATGATCGGATATAGCAAAGTAGGGGGGGGATTATAAATTGTAATTATTGTGGGATTGATAGTGGTGGGACTTTTGGTTTCGTGAGTCATGGTTCTTGACTTAGTTACGTGGAGAATGATTTCACATTATGTTGGAGTCTTTTTCTGTATATGTGGAGAATGATTCCACAATATGTTTTATGAATTTCATTGTGAAAATTGATTAAACCAAAAAGATTTTTAATATTTTCATTTTCAGAAAATAAAAAAATAACCAGTATTTTCTAAATTTTGAAAATGTGAAAATAAAAAATATTTTCTCAAATCAAGTGTCATTCTAATTCTATCTCCATATGTCCGAAAACATGATAACATTTCGTGAAATAAATATTTCCTAATATTTCTTTGCAAAATATACATGCATCCGGAAAGAAACATACAATTAAATTCTTCTAGTACATATTCATGTGTCTGTACTGTTTTGAAAACATTACCTTTATTCGACAAATATGAACTAAATGAAGAAAATTGGTACATGGAGTCAATAAATGAGGTTTATTTGAGTATTAACACTATAATTTGGTTTGTGGACTAATATGAACTAGGGTTGCCGTGGATGAAGGTGCGAGTGTCAATTCAGTCTGAAGCCAATTCGAGTCAAGTCAATTTTGCTGTCATGGGTTAGGCCGAACGCGAACTCGCTAATGATAAATCATGTAATAATTTTGTCTCATAAATTAAAATTATTTACTTAAACCAGTCATATGTGGAATTATTTACTATCCTTTTTCTTTACTTATTTCAGTTATTTGCATATAACTAAAGTATAAAAGTAATAATTTTATATAGTTTATTTAATTAGTTTGTGTTAAAACTTGCATTAATTTGCATTTTTTTTAAAATTGATTATTTAAAATAGATTAAATATTTTGAATTAAATTTTAAATAAATTAAGTTTTTTTTTTATTAATATCTCGATGGTTTGAGGGACACTAAGTTTGAATTGCTCTTAAATTTGAATCTTATGAATAAAAGAATATAATAATTAATTATCACGTTTCATGCTTGCATGGCATTGGCACTTGGATCTATTTCGAGTCAATCTGCGTCAGATTGGGCAAAATATGCAAATCGAGTTAAAATATTTAGGATTTAGCTTTATTAAAGGGAGGAGGCATACTTTACAGAATAATAAAGTGTGCTTATAATTACTGACTAGGAAATTAATGATTAAGCAAAATCAAAAGTTAATTTTAACACACCATCTATTTTATTAAACTCTTAGTTTTTATTTTAATTTTTTAGCATTTTTATTTAAGTTTTTGAAAACAAAAATCTAAAGAATTAAAATTTTATGATTAAATAAGTTATTTTGAGTAACTTTTGAAAAAAAATGTGAAATTATAACGAATTTTAAAATCAAAGGTGCTTTATTTTTGCAACAAAAAATAATTTCTAACTTACATGATTTTTTTAAAATAAAATATTTATTATACAATCTTCAAATATTTTAAAAAAATTAAACTAACAAATTATTGTATATAATTTTATTATTTAACCTGTTTTAATTCTTTTAGTTGAAGGCAACATGGGTAAAACTAAGTGGCTTCCTAATTAACTTTTGTTCATCAAGATAATAATTTAAAAAGTCATCATGGATAAAGATAATTTCTATATATAAAAAATATTTAAAAAACAGTAAATTCATATAAACTGCCCCTTTGAGAGAGGGAGACTTTCTTATAATTATGTTTAGATAAATGAAAAGAATAAAACAGGGTAAAGTGAGTTAAAATAAAATAATATAAGTTTCATTAATTAATAAATTGTTTAAAATATATTTTAATGAAATAAAATCTGATTTTTTTCATTTCTTTTCTTTCAATTTGAAGACATAGAATGCAAGCACCTTTTTTCTGTTCTCTTGAAACTATAAAATGATTATTTTATTTTTATTCATTGTTAAATATCCAAGCATAGTACACACATGAAATAAAATAAAAATAAAACAAAATATAAAAGAAGTGTTAGTAACACTCTTTAGCACATTTTTTCCAACATATTTTTTTATTAATATTAATTAAAATTTATTAAGAAATACAAAATTATGAATGAAGCTCATTAATTAATTAAGAAGTGAGATATATAAAATTTTGTGATTTTTAATAAATTTTAGTTAATAATAAAGATTGTATTCAAAAGAATGAGTTAGCTAGAAATTATGTTACTAACATTTGTCAAAAATAAAATAGTTTATTCAACCATCCTTAAACAAAGGATTTTGGTTCCCACAAAAAAAAAAGGATTTTGGTATAAATGAATTTTCTACAGCCGAATCTAATCCAATTTGATGTAATTCAATAGCTAGGTTGGCTTTGCATAACTTCGTCATTTTTTTTTTCAATTTTATTCATCATTAAGTTAAGATAATGTGGACCATATGACTTATACTACATGATTAATTCTTTGGTTTTGTGTTACATAAGTGCAGAGATTCGATCTTGAGTTGTATTTAGCTCTGTATTGTTGAGCTTCAACCTTGCGTGTTAATTTCCACGGCATGCCATCTTTCTTTTGGTGTAAGAATTCATTCATTGAGTGTGTACAATGAGATGTGCTTGTTGGCTATAAATTATTAGGCTTAATTGTAAAAGTAGATCTCTTATCTATCTCAATTCATTAAATCTGTCCACATACATTTTATTTTATTTTATTATTAGAGTTCTTTTTTTAATTAACTATTTGAATCCTCGAAACTAAAATTAGATGTTGATAGTTAAAAAAAAAACATTAACTGATCATGTTTTATTATGTAATTTTGATTATCACACGTCATTAATTAGATAATGATACGATCAATGTTTTTCGTTAGTTATCAATGTTTAATGTTTAATTTTTGCTCTTAGGATATAAATAGTTAATTTAGAAGAAAAAAAGGATTGTGAATTAAAATATAGGAGAGTAAGGTGAAAAAAAATAGAGGAATATTTTTTAAGTAAGCCAAATTAATATTTGACACTGCTTCATCGTTTTCATTCATTCTCACTGCCTTCGAAACAAAGTTTTCTTGGATTCGCTCGTACAATTTCTTAATTTGAAAATTATCATCATTGCATTTGCATGCAGAGGTTGTGGTTGTATATATAATATATCTAGAACTAGAAAGAATCATATATTAAAAATAATCTCTATTCCTTTAAAAAAATCTCTATTATTTTATATATAATTTTATAAATTAATTGAAGTAATAATGAATAAAATTTTGCATCTTAATTCTGGGTCTATTTATTTTGGTAACCCACATCTATATATTGTAAATCATCAAAGGACAGTCTAGTCAAGTTTGATTTCATGTTAAGAAAATATTATAATTGATTTTGTCTTCTGGCAATTGTTTTAGTAAAAATATAGATATTTGGTTTATTGTTAGATAAAATTAAGTTTAACTCTAAATTTTAGTTTGATTATAAGTAATAAAAAATAAATTTTAGGTTAAAAAAAATACACTAAGTTTTATAATAAATTTGCTTTCAGGATAAAAATATTTAAATATAAATAACCTTAATTTCATAATTGATTTTGATAAAAATTAGTTTAGTAAACATACACCCAAACACACATTTAACAAATGTGTTCAATGACTAATTTCTTTAATAGGTAGAGACCATTGAAGTAGATTTTATCTCTCACAATAAATTAGTCTTCGTTAATCACTTGATTAGGAATCAAATTTTTTATAACATACTTAAAAAATTAATTATTTAATTATTAATTGATGAAGTGTTATCAGAAGTGACATCCTTGACCAAACAGACAAGCAACCCTAATATCATATACTTATTTATGATATTTTTCTTAAAAGAAAAATAACCCAGTTTCATTTTTGTATGAGTTCCTCTAACATACTGTCTTTATCAATTCTAAATCGGATTTAGGATGTGTAAATTCAAAGGTAACACCTTTATTGCTGATACAAAAGGAAAATAGAAATGGTACTTTAAAATAGAAAATATAAGTAGTCTGTTATTCATGTAATCGTGTCGCCGATAAAAGTATAAATGTGCAAGATTCTAGTTGTATGCGCTTTAAAAAACACACATAATACAAAACCGTACAAAGAGATGGCGATATGAATTCTAATTAGCCATAATTTTCTTTTCATTTTTAAGCTCCTTGCTGCCCTCAGTAAGATCTGGTTTCTAATAATCATCCTAATGGTCCTCCTCTTCCCCAGATATATACATAAAGAAAATGATTCTGAATACCTTTTAGATGTATACATCTTGAGAGAAATTGAAACAAAAGAGAGATAAGTAATTGATAAAATAAATGATATAGTATGATAGAAAAAAATAAAGAAAAATGAAAAATTTAATAGAATTTTTATACATGAAAATTGAACTTCAGATAAATTCAATTTTAATTAGTTATAAACAAATAAAAATTTTAAGTCTTTTTTTGTTATTAGTATAAATTCAAGACAAGTATAAAAAATTAATTTTTAAAGTCTTAGAATTAAATTAAAAGTTTAAATAAATAAATAAAAACCTCACAAGCAATTGTAGGTGCAATAATTATTTTGGTTGTAAAAATTCCTAGAAAGAACAAAGATACCTGATTTATTAATTTATTGTTTTTATTTTTTTATCTATAAATTTAAAAAATAAATATCAAAATATTTATAATAATTTACATAGATTAATCAATTGAGTTAGATATATCGGTCTTAAATTACTAATATGTAAGCTTTAACACTGAATTGTTTCGCATTGGATAAAATCCCTTAAAAAATTTAACTGATGAAGTACTGAACCTTTGGCCTATTTGACTAATTTTAATCCCTCCACCCCTAGCTCACTCACAAAATTCTTTTCCCTTTGATTTTACGTGATCAACTTTAATTTTGGGGAATAGAACATATCCTTGGTAGGTAGACAGGATGTGATTGGAATGAGAGTATCTTAAAGAGAGATATATTATGTATCCTATAATACTTACTCATCCATAGAAAAACTATACAAAAAGTGATGATTGAAATTAATCAAATTACTGAGGGAAGCCTGGTGACGTGGCTTCTGTGATGTCACAAAAGTGCCAGTTCTCACTTTTTTCACTGGCATATTAAACCAATGTCTATGAATTATATATGCTATCGTTATTATGAAATGTTCACTTAGTCTATTTATGGCTCCATGCATATTATGAGAAATTATTAGGTAGTGTTGAATTACTACTTATCTATGATCCAGACGAATGTGTAAATGACATGTATCTAATTTTTAAAATTTAAAAGAAAAAATTAACAATACCTAATTAGTGTTAGGTGTAAAGAGTGGTCAAAATCAAGAATTAGGTAATATTACAAGATTACCTAATAATTTTTCCTAGATTATAGGACATGGGCCACCACAACTAATTAAATGACATGTATTCTTATCCTAACAAATAGGACCATAGCTTTAGCTTTTGTCTAATACTCTCTTGCAAGCAAGGTACTTGTTCAATAAAGCTTTATTCCGCTTCATTGCTATATATATGTTACTATACCCACGTATATATACTTGAACCAAACATTGATTTCCCTCATACTGAGTAGTGTTCTGAATTGTGCTTTTTGATATCTTAAGCCATTTCAGCAACATGAGTAACCACACTCGCGCGCTACCACCAGCAGCTACCCCTAAGATGCAGCAAAGGAAGGAGCGACAAAGGTTCTCCACTTCTGATGACAGTGCCATGACCAAGCAAGTTCAGGCCACTCATGCCCCTGATGGTCGTGAAATTGATGTCAAACCCATTCTCCAAATTGTGGATGAAATATTGGTTCGGTTCATCGCTCGCACTGTTGAGGGTTACGAAGTAAGATTACATTTATATATGTAATTAATCACATTTAATTATTATAGGTTTAATTAAGTTTTTTATATATGTAATATAGATTTTTTTCAGATTATTATTTAATCTTTATTATTTTTTAACTAAATATCTGAAAAAAATTCAGTTTCATTTTACAATATATTGTTAGTTATCTTTTGTTAAATAATGACATGACAGACAGAGTATTACGTCATCACATCCCATCACACATACCTTCTTGTCATTTCATCACGCTTCAATAACGTGACACTGATATGTCAGTGATTGAATGTGATTACGAGATATTTTGTTTGTCACACCATTACTTGATGGGAGATTACTAACAATAGGTAGTAAAATGAATAATTTATTTAAATCATATATAACTGGTGTTTTGCCGTCTATGATCAATGTACATATGTAATATATGATATGTCTTTTCTCACTCTTTCTTCAATATTCTTTGGACCCAAATATATATATCCCACCATTTGATTTTGTTAAGTTCTCTTGTAGTTTTGTCCAGATATTAAATATATGTATCCTAAGTCTTTAATTTCATCTTTAATATTATCTTATTAATCTAGTTCAGTTGATTAAACATGATAAATTGATAGGTGAGTTATTGTAAATTTCAAATAGCATTTTTTTATTCTTATCAATAAAAAATATCTTATTAATTTAATATATTTCTTATTTTGAATGAGGAATTATCTTTAAAAAATAAATAGGATAAATTTTCTTAAATTTATATAAAAGTAAATTACATATATGTTCATCAAGTTATTTTAATTAATTTTTAGTTTTTTGACAAATTTATAAATATTTGATCAAATAAAAGTGTTTGAGAAATGATTTTTTCTTATTGACTTATAAAATTTGCTTTTAAACATAACATAAATTTGCGATCACTATTTTTATTTTCAATAAAATAATAAAATTTATCATTTATCATCTTATCTGAAATTAAATTATTTATTTTAATAAAACTCCTTTGTTAACTAAAAAATTATTTTTCATATTGGTTTAAATAAAATTTTCATATTTGAAAAAATAAATCATTTTCAAATTGTTACCTAAAAATTTATCTTTTATCAAATATTAATCTGAAACTTTTCTTAATATCATTTTATCACTGTCGTTAATTCTCTTCTGTTAAGTGATGATATAACTGACAGAGTATCGCGTCATCATCCCTACTCACTAACATGTTATTGGAGGTGATAATATAATAACGAGGCAACATATTTTTTAAAAAATAAATATTAAATAATAATTTGAAAACGATATATATTCGAGACATGAAAAATTTAATTAAGCGATGATTATATATGTAGTATCATTTATAGTATTAACTAATAACATATTGTTGTATGATGTATACTCTCGTATTTATATGTACTCTTGTTCTAACTCTTTGCATGCATGAGCCGAATATTTGACTAATTATTATTTATTTTTTGTATTAGGATTAATTATTATGCTATGTGATCCATTTGGCAGGTAAAGCGAGATCAAGATGCATTGGAGATGACAGCTGCTCTGGCTGAATTTGACATGCTTGACTCGCTGGCTTATATCATAAACAAAATTTCGTGCGAGGTTGTTTTCATATGAAAATCTCAACTTTTATAAAAGTTAGTGGTTGTTACTGTTATCAAGGATAAAATGTATTTCCTTATTTCCTATTATACTAAATCTGGCGCGGTTGAAAAGAGCGATTCCTTTCCTTATTTTAATTCTGCATAGAATATACTTTCTTGATTCTTATGACATTGAATTAATATATCAAACTTATTAGTTTACACCTCATTTTTACATCATCGAGTCATCTTTTTATCTCTTTTTCTTACATTTTTATCGTATCACATTTATTATTTATTATATGAATTATATAAATATATACTTACTTTTTTATTTCATTTTTACATTATTTTCTTCTTATTTCCAATCAGATTGCTTATCATATTTATCACTTTCTATCTCTATTTTTTCTTTTTCCTTCCTATCTTTCTTCCTACCAAGAAAATGAGGTAGACGGTTGATATTTTTCCTTTCTATCTCGGATAGTTATATTCATATATTTATTTTTCTCTTTCATTTTCTTCTTTTTATTTGTTATTTTTTCACCACATCATTTATCATTATCATTCTTTCTTTTTGCCTTTTCTTTTTCTTCTCTTCATTGCCAAAATTCATCCTCTAATCGGTGGATGTTCATATTTTTCCTTTTAATCCCTTTCTTTATTTTCTCTATTCCAATCAAAGGTGTGCAATGAACATTTTTTAAGGGAAAAGTTTGGTAGACAACAAAATCTATTTAACACCTAAAGAGGAAAAGAGAAAGAAGTGAAAGTATGATTGGTAATATAATATGATAGGAATAGAGAGAGATAAAGAAAAATAACATGCATATATGAAATATATGATATTTAGAAGTGTTTATATATTATCACTCTTTTATGTATATCGTGTGCACAAAATGAAAAAAAAAATTAATTAACCTTATGGGAATTAATGCATTAATAAAAGAAAGAATAATGATTCTTGGATACCTATGTGACTGTAGACTCCCAAAGAGAGAAAAACATACAAGAGGGAGTAGTATAGATGTGATGAGAAATTCTATGGTACTCAGAAATTTGATTTTTAATATTGTTATTAAAAAATTCTCTCTTATTCTCTCTCAATGAGTCCGAACTCATTTAACTATTGGTCTAAAAAAAATAATATCTCTTAGAGTTATTTGGGTATCATATGATAAGAAAAAAAATAAAACAAGTGTAATTGGGTATATATACTATGCGAATGTCCTATATATTATTACTCTAAAAGAAAATACACTTAGATAGGTAGCTTTCATATGCATTTAGTTGCAAGTATTTATAATTAAAGCCTTTGGTTGTCTTTTGGAATTCTTTGGACTATTTATCTCATCGAGTAATTCTTGAATATGTTAAAGTATTTCCTTGTTGATTTCAATCAAAATTTCCCTTCTCTGAAGTCTAAAATGAAGGGATCTAGATAAGTCATTAAAGAGCAGTTCCTGACTATATTGGCAGCTATCATGCAAGTGCTCGGGAGGTGGAGATGCACATTCCTCAACAATGGTGTTACTGAATTACATCTCTAGCTATGCATGGCATGCGAAAGTTGTGCTAACCTTAGCAGCCTTTGCCGTTATTTTTGGAGAGTTTTGGCTTGTTGCTCAGTTGAGTGCTGAAAACACGCTTGCCAAGTCTGTGGCCCTCCTTAAGCAACTGCCTGACATTGCTGAGAATTTCATGTCCATGAAACCTCATTTTGAAGCACTCATTAGGCTCGTGAAGGCGGCGATGGATGTAACCATGTGCATTGTTGAATTCAAGGAGCTACCATCTGAATACATCTCTGAGGATACTCCTCCTATGTCTGTTGCAAGTACTCACATTCCTATTGCTTCCTATTGGGTCATCAGAAGTATTGTGGCTTGTTCCTCACAAATTTCTAGTTTCATAGGCATGAGAAATGAGTAAGCATAGTGTATAGTTCCATCACTTACATCAACTCAATTGTTTTTTGAAATAGTAGTGACCACATTTTGTTGATTTTTGCAGGTCCATTTCATCAACCACAGAGGCATGGGAATTATCTAGTCTGGCTCACAAAGTTAGTAGTATATATGAGCACCTCAAGAACCAACTGGTTCTTTGCTACCAATATATAGGTGTGTATGCCACTGAAAATTATAATTAGTAACATAATTAATTTGGATAGAAATCTGTAACCTGAAATCAAGATTCTTCATATATTCAGCAATATTGGACTAATTTAAAGGGTTTTGAATTAATGTGATGTTTGAGAGTTCTAGTAAGTGTTAGGATAAAATTTTATCTAGAATGAAGCATATTTGACAATTGCATATACTTAACCTGGTGCAGATGACAAGAGGCATATAGAGGCCTTCCATAATCTGATACGTCTTTTCGAGACAGTCCATGTAGACAACATGAAAATTCTCAGAGCACTGATATATGCAAAGGATGATGTTCTTCCACTTGTAGATGGAACTGCAAAATCAAGGGTTTGATTTTAGTAACATGTAGTCCTTATGAAAATACACCTTATTTGTACCATAGTTTCATGACATTGACTTATATTTTGATATAACAGGTTAGTCTCGAGGTACTAAGGAGGAAACATGTGTTGCTGCTAATATCAGATCTTGATCTTTCACAAGAAGAGATCCTGGTACTTGACAATTTGTACAAGGATGCGCGAGCAAGGGGCGACACGCAATACGAGATGGTATGGATCCCAATTGTGGACAAAGCAACCTGGAATGACATGAGCAAACAGAAGTTTGAGTATTTGCAATCATTGATGGCATGGTACAGTGTCTATGATCCTTTCATCATTGAACCATCAGCAGTTAAGTACATCAAAGAAGTGTGGAATTTCTCAAAGAAAGCTATTCTAGTGGCCCTTGATCCACAAGGCAGATTGTCCTCCCCTAATGCTGTGCACATGATATGGATTTGGGGAAATTTGGCCTTCCCCTTCACAAGTGAGAAAGAAGAATCCTTGTGGAAGCAAGAGATTTGGAGCCTTGAGCTGCTTGTTGATGGCATTGATCCTACAGTTTTAGAATGGGTAACAAAATTCTCTGTCCGTCTTATTTATTTGTCACTTCTGCAATAATCCTCAGTCTCAAATTATTGTTACTTAAGAATATCAAGAAAGCATGAAATTACTTTTTCCAATAATATTATCAAAAAATAAACTCACTAGTAGAGGACTAGAGGTATAGTTATAACTATACAGTATATAAACAATAAGAATATTTTAGTCAGATAAAATTATTTTATCATAGAAAGTTAGAAACTGATATTATCAATTGTTTTCTTAACATGTAAGAAATAGTAGTTACATGTCCAAATAAAAACAAAATATTTCTTTGGAGAGTGACCAAGAATTTTCAATGCAGCTAAGCTTTCAAACAAAGTGAAAACATATTCAGATACTTCCGAATCTTACCAGAAGCACAAAGACTCTAATTACAGTAGCTATAAAAAAGAAATATATCCAAATTAGAAACAACTCCTACTACTCTAGTCCCTAAAATTATAATCAAAGAGACACATTAGTCCCTCACTTTAATTCCAAATTAATCTCACTTGTAATTTTGGTTTTCTATTGACAAAAAAGTGTTGTTGTACGTGTACAGATGACAGAAGGCAAACTGATATGCCTGTATGGAGGAGAAGACCTGGAATGGATTGAAAAATTCACAGCCACTGCAATAAGCGTTGCAAAAGCAGGCAAGTTCGAGCTAGAGATGGCGTACGCGGGGAAGAGCAACGCGAAGGAGCGTATGCAGAAGATGATCAAGACATTCACCACAAGAAAGTTCAGCTACTTCTGGCCAAACGTGACATCGATATGGTTCTTCTGGACGAGGCTGGAGAGCATGCTGTACTCGAAGCTGCTGCACGGGAGGACGGTGGAGAAGGACGAGATCATGAGCGAAGTCATGACGGTCCTAAGCTTTGACGGCAGCGACCGAGGGTGGGCGATCTTCTGCAGAGGCGCCACCGAGATGGCCAGAGCCAAGGGTGACAGTGCTCTCAGATGCTTGCAGGATTTTGATAAGTGGAAGGGAAGAATTGAGGAAGACGGTGTGGTGCATGCAATCAATGATTATCTCAACAAAAACAAACCACCGCATCACTGCAACCGCCTGATCCTTCCCGGGAGCACTGGTGGCATACCACAGAAGGTTGTTTGTGCTGAGTGTGGACGCCAAATGGAGAAGTACTTCATGTATCGTTGTTGTGTGGAGTAAGACTAAGAGAAGGAATTCAACTTCATGCAGTGTACTATTGTTATGTTACGCACTATTATTATATTATTATTGTTTTGTTTGATGTTGGTTTTATGTTTTTTAGTATCATAATCTATGAAGTATGGACACTCCAGTTCTTTGTCGTGTGTGGTGTTTGACACATGTCCGTGTCAGTGTCCGACACCGACACGACACCCGTACTACGTTTTATATTTTGGACATTACAAGTGTTCATGTGTTCGTGTTCGTGTCGGTATTGATGTTTCATAGGTCATAACTCATAGTAATGTTTTTGTGTGATATGTAATGTAGTGACATTTTAACTTGTGGATAAGATAATGTTTGTGTGTACTAGCCAGTGGCTAGCTCTTGAGGTCTCAGAAACACCATCTGTTTGGGCAGCTGAGACCCTTGCAAATAAAGTGTCTTGTAGAACTTTGATGTTACCATAGTGTTTAAGTCATTATACAAATTGTAAACATTTATTTTCTTTGATTTTGTTGTCACTTGTTAATTGATTAATTTTTATCAAAAAAATCTAATTAGTCTCTTATAGGTTTTTTTTCTTATTCACAAAATTTAATATTTAAGAGATATAAAAAAAATCTAATTATTTTTGTCAGATAGGGTGGGCCTTCCTTTTCATTTCCTCCTAAAATGAAAACAGTGGAAGTCACAATCAGAAAGGAAAAGGGAGGGGCAAGAGTGGGGGTATGAGTAATGAATGGGGACAGAGAGAGTAATGGAGGAGAAATTTTCAAAATAAATCAAAAGGGATATATTGCTCTTGTCCCCATTCTGAAACACACCAATCTGACCAAGTCGTTTTGACTGAGATTAGAAAATCTAATATAATACGTTTAAACCATAGAAGACTTGGCTCGTTTATTAGGTTGTCACTTGTCAATTATGCCCAAAACATACGTCGAAGAAATTACACAATTCCGACCATTGACTTCCAACAACCATCTATTCATTAATTTTATAAATAATTCAATCAGAAGACAATAATAGCTAAAAGTTACTTACATTATTTATATTGATAGCTAAAAGTTATAAAACTAAATTTTATTAAACATAGAGATTATTAAAATAAAATTTATTTTTTTTAACAAATTTTTTTATATGCACGATCAGTTTAAACTAATAATTTATATTTAAAGATATTTATCAGATGCTAAAATATATAGTAACTAATAATAAGAAAAAGACTATAGTGGTAATGAAGTATATAGAGTGAATTATTCCAAAAAATTTAAAGTTTAATAAATTACATTTTACCATTCAATAGATTTACGCTTTTCACAAAACTAGTATTTGAATTTATATATGTATTGAAAATATAATTATTTATTTTTTATAAAATTAAAACTTATAGCCATAAAGTTCAATATTATGTTAATGAAAAGAAAAGGTTAAAATAAACTTTTTCCTTTAGTTTTTTTACTAGGTAAAAATTTAAGAGGAAGAGATGATACTTCATATTGAGGCAAAAAAAAAAAAAAGCTTTGAGTTAAAAAAAATACTTATAGAAAATATTTAGGTTATAAAAAAATTTTAAAAAAATTAAGCTTTATCAACCAACAAAAAATTATTTGTTATTAGTTTTTTAAAACAAAAAAAATCATATATTTTAAAAAAATACCTAACGTATAAATCTTATTTAAAGTATAAAACAAAATTTCACAATATTTACTTTAAGTCTCACTTTATTAGTTAAGGTTGGATCTAGTAGGAGCTAATTTCCCACAACATAGCTAAACAAAATTGAATTTCTATGAAGAAAATATTTTGAACATAATTACTTTAATTTTGAAGGAGACAAAAATTATTGACACGACTGATTTTATACTTTGATCCCCAATTAAGGATTGAAGTTCAATCTTCGTCTTAGAATAAAGTTGTAACCGGAAATTTATCACAAAATGAGTTGATTCAATAGAAATTCTAGATATTTCCTAATTAAAAAAAGTTAAAACAATAAAATAAAAGAAAGTTGAAAAAGGAAAAGAAATATAGTATGTTAATAAGAGTTCCATTCATAATTCTCCTAAAAACAAAAGAGTTCAATTCATAATTGTGTGTTTCAAAATGTTTTATAGACAAAATTTATTTTTATAATCTCTATACTTTAAAAAATATTTTGAAAAATATATTGTAGTTACGAGAAGCATAATAAAGTAACCCGTAAGGTGATATCAGGGTATCATTGAATCGGATATCAATGGCTAGTCTCTCGAAAAACTATATTTGTTTAAGAGTCTGGCCTTTCTCAATTTAAAAGAAATAGAAAACTTAAAAAATATTAATAGAGGAAAATAAATAAAAAAATAAAGTATTGAGTTGATGCTTGCTCAATTTCTTTTTTTAGTAGTGACTTTTATCTCTAATTTTACGCATAAAATAAATAAAAGATATTTTTGTGAAACTTGTTATTTATTAAAAGTTAGATACTTAAATAATTCTGTAAAAAAAAAAAACAGTCTCTCCTTTGATACATTAATATTTAAACATCACATTAGACATTCAAATAATTTCAGTTAAGTAAGACCATAAAATTTTTAATAATATTAAAAACAATTACTGACCAACTAATTTATGTTTTAAGTGATAAGAATTCATTCATAAATTAGGAAAGCTTGCTAGGCTGCTAGTTAGTATATATTATCCCCACAGACGTAATTAAATTGAGTAACCATATGGCATATTTGGAAATCATGCTTTCAAATTACATAACTTTTGAAGTAAAAAGAAAATTTTATGTAAAACATATAAATTTTGCATGTATACTGATTAATGAGTTATATATATATATATATATATATATATATATATATATATATATATATATATATATATATATATATAATGTTAAAATCACTTAATGGAACTTTCACTAAAATAGTCTTTAAAGATTTAAGTGCAAAATTTTAGAATTACAAAAACCTAGTTATTTAAATACATGCATTTATTTCATGCCATCAGTCATCAGGTGTATGTTTTATTAACATCTGCAGTAACCGTCGTGGTTATTGGTTACAAAAGAAAAAATATGCAGAAACCGTTTACTGAGTTTTTGGTTTCATGAATAGTTGTCATTCACTCATTTGTTGTCAAGCCAAGCTGGCAGCCGTAGCAATAACGAAATGATAAATGTAAAAATCCCATTATACGACCACTCAGACCTAGCAGATTATTCTATCACTTGCTGAAACAAGAATTCAAGATAAATAAAATGAATATGACAGTCAACTAAAGGAGAGAAATAAAATAAATAATCAATAAGTCTAAATTATACTAGACTTGGTTCTCGGCGTTAGTAAAGTTGAATATCAGAGATGAAAAAAAATAGTTAAAAGAAAAATAAAACTCGTAAAAAATATCAATCAAATTTGTTATGTTAATTAATTACAAATAAAATTGAAGACTATTTTGCATTAATAATATAATAAGAAAAAAATAACTTAATTAAATAAAAACCAATCAAAAATAGAAGTGTAGAAGAAAATTCAAAGAAATTGACTATGTGGAAAGTTTTCCACACGGTTTGGCGCTACAAGAGTTAACGAAAACGAAACAGAGGTGAATGCGAAGCACAATTGAGCGATCCCCAGAGTGTAACAATGGCTGGGAAAACTCAAACTCACTACTTTCTTCTCTTGTTTCTCTTCTTAATCTCCATCAACGCCAAACTTGATCTCTACCCTTCAGACTACAAGGCACTCCTAACTCTGCAGAAGGACCTCGGAGTCAACGGTCAAGTCTCCGCAACTCTGGCTTGCGAAACAGAGGGCGTGTTCTGCGAGCGGAGGAAGCTCTCCGGCAAGGAAACCTACGCCCTCCGAATCACCAGACTCGTCTTCAAATCCAACAACCTCAACGGTGTTCTGTCCCCTTCCATTGGACGCCTCACGGAGCTCAAAGAACTCTCTCTCTCCGACAACAACCTCTTTGGCCGACTCCCTCCCCAAATCTTTGACTGCAGAAAGCTCCAAATCCTCGACCTCGCCAACAACCTCTTCTCCGGCCCAGTCCCCCCAGAGCTCTCCTCCCTCACGCGCCTCCGCGTGCTGGACATCTCCACCAACAGGCTCTCCGGCAACCTCAATTTCCTCAAATACTTTCCCAATTTGGAAACTCTCTCCGTCGCCGACAACCTCTTCACCGGAAGAGTCCCTCCCTCCGTCCGCTCCTTCCGTAACCTCCGCCAATTCAACTTCTCCGGTAACCGCTTCCTCGAGCCCTCTCTACAATCATCCTCACCAGAAACAATTCTCTCCAGACGTTTTCTGTTAGACGGCGACGGTGATGTTCCTGCTCCTGCTCCTGCACCTGCACCTAATAACTCAAACAAGAAGAAAAAATCCAATGCTTCTTCTGGTGCTGCTGCTGCACCAGGTCCCGCACCGAACAACCACAAGCACAAGAAAAGTAGGAGAAAACTCTTAGGGTGGATTCTGGGGTTTGTGGCAGGGGCAGTGGCGGGAATCTTAGCAGGATTCGTGTTTTCTCTAATGTTCAAGCTGGCTCTGGCGTTGATAAAAGGAAGAGGAAGGAAAGCGGGGCCTGATATCTACAGTCCATTGATAAAGAAAGCAGAGGATTTGGCCTTCTTGGAGAAAGAAGAAGGAATGGCATCGTTGGAAATCATCGGGCGAGGTGGCTGCGGAGAGGTTTACAAGGCCGAGTTACCGGGAAGCAACGGGAAAATGATCGCTATAAAGAAAATAATTCAGCCTCCCAAAGAGGGTGCTGAGTTAGCAGAAGAGGACAGCAAGGTTCTGAACAAGAAAATGAGGCAAATTCGATCTGAGATCACTACAGTGGGACAAATCAGGCACCGAAACCTTCTTCCTTTGCTGGCCCACGTGTCTAGGCCGGGATGCCACTACCTTGTTTACGAGTTCATGAAGAATGGCAGCTTGCATGACACCCTGAGCAAGGTTGAGGTGGGCGAGTTCGAGTTGGATTGGTTGTCAAGGCACAAGATCGCTCTCGGTGTGGCCGCTGGACTCGAATACCTTCACTTGAATCACAACCCTCGGATCATTCATAGGGATCTCAAGCCTGCTAACATTCTTCTTGATGATGACATGGAGGCCCGAATTGCTGATTTCGGCCTCGCCAAGGCCATGCCTGATTACAAGACTCACATTACAACCTCCAATGTGGCTGGAACTGTGGGCTATATTGCTCCTGAGTATCATCAGATACTCAAGTTCACTGATAAGTGTGATATTTACAGCTTTGGCGTCATACTTGGGGTGTTGGTCATTGGGAAGCTTCCTTCTCATGAGTTTTTTCAGCACACTGAAGAGATGAGTTTGGTCAAGTGGATGAGGAAGATTTTGAGTTCCGAGAATCCCAAGGAGGCTATTGATACAAAGCTGCTGGGGAATGGGTATGAGGACCAGATGCTTCTTGTTTTGAAGATTGCATGCTTTTGCACTATGGATGATCCAAAGGAAAGGCCTAACAGTAAGGATGTTTGGTGCATGCTGTCACAGATTAAGCACTGACTCTGTTGGATTACTAATGTGTACCATATTTGTGCCAAAGTGTGTTTGTTTAAGAATATAATCTTGCTTCATAAGGTAAATTATGAACCGATGCAATATTGTTTCCTTCATCATACCTTGCTGAATTTCCTTGGAAAATAGAAAGAAAATTTCAGCAATGCAATGATCTATCTATAATCTAGTCTGTCACAACTAGTTTGCACTTTATATGTTTATGCATTCACCCTGCAAATAAAATAGTTTTATGTTGTTACCATTGCTCTTATTTGAGTACTGCTGTTGTTGAAGATGGATGAGAACAAAAAAATCATCCTTCCTCTGTCTGCTATATCTTCGTCAATTCAGCACTAAAAGTTTTACATTATATCTGATCCTGCAATAAATTAAACGGCTGGGAGGGGGCAACAAATTAAATTATAAAAGAAAGCAATTAGTATCTTTTCTAACTTTGGACAAATAGTTGGAGAGTGAAGTCACTCAAGCAATACAATCATAATGAGTAAATCATGAAATGATATTAGAGTCTATATTAGTCTATTAAAAAAAGATTATCTATCATATTATTCATACCTAAATCAAAAAAGTGTTGGACGTGAAGTGTGTAGGGAAAAAAAATAAAAACAAATCTCACATATAGTTTTAAGATAAAATATATTAATCAAAAGTAATTTTTATTTTACAAATTAATTTTATAGGTTAAATTAGGTTAAAATCCAAAAGTAACTTCTACGTGACTAATACATTCTGCCCCTGCAAGACCGCAATAGCATCGCAAGACTGAACAGTTTCTGCGTCAACCGTCAAGAAGATATGTATATGCAAGTCAACGCATTCATGGTCTCTAAGGTGGCGCTCTCATAGTCCTTGGAGATATGTGGCTAGGTGGGTCTGAATTTTTTTTTAAGAATTAATGTGTGATAAGAGAGGTATGTGATTTATATAAAGATTAATAAATAAATAATTAATAATTAAAGATTAAATTATAATTATAATTAGGTTAAATTGAAAAAATTTATAAAAATAAATACTATTATGGGAGTAATGACTTAAAAGGAGTTAATCAAATTAGCGTGAAATAAGATCTCCTTTATAATTCTCTCAAAATTGTCATCAACCATCTAGAGAAATTAGGTTATCAAAATCTTGTTTCTCTTTTCTGTCAAGGAATCAAAGCGTATCAGAAATAAGTTTTATTATGGAAAAAGATACACATTACTTATCTATTACGTGTGAGAATCATATATTTCAACATCCTACTTATTATTATTGGGAACCCTTAAGATTTATGTGGTATGAGAGCATCTCTTATGAAATTTATGATTTTTTAAGAATGATTTATTTTCTCCTAATTATGAAATTTAAATATTTTATTTTTTCAACTGTATGATATTTTGATTTTGGCTGCAAAGTATGGACCGTGTGCCAAAATTTTATGATTGTTGAAATTGTTTTTTTTTTCTGAAACAATTTTGCACCGTGTGGACAAAGAAAGAAATCCCAAACCCTCTCTCTGTGTGCGTGCTAACTCTTAGAACGTGTTTTCTTTCTTTTGATTAATTTAACTGTGGCCGCGTTGTTGAGTTATGCGGATTTGAAAAATACTGGTTAAGGTGGTGGTTGATTAATGATTTGTGTGTTATTCTACAAAGGTTGTTGTGTCTGCAACGACACTAACAATGATTACTATTTATATTGAATAAGACGAAGACGGGTGGAAAGTTCATATTATAAATTAGTAATTTATTGTGTTTTGTTACGTTTGGGAAATAAGCTCCATCTGTGATCTTTGCTGTGATTTTTCAGACATGTTTGTTACGTTTGGCTAATGCATTATGATTGAAAGTTTGTGGCCTCAAATGAAATTAATGAGAATGTTATGAATTGTTGGTAAAAGTAACTATGTGTAGGTTATACATTGTTTAAAATTAAGTGTATCATGGATTTTTTTGTTAGTAACTAAAGTAGTCAAATTTATAAGGTTATTTAATTTTAAATTAGTGATATTTTTCTTTAATTACTCATAGAATAATGAATGCTAAATTATATGATTATTGGTTTATGTGTACATTGAAATTTATTGTTATAAGGCATTTATGAATCACCCAAAAGTTGATTAGTTGTTCTTATAATCAACGAATATAAATGTAGGTAATTTGTGTGTATCATTAGTTTATTTATATACCCAAAGGTAATAGATACTACTAATTGATGCATATTTAATTGTCAAATAATGTCAAGAGTTTTATTAGCATCATCATGTTTGTATGTTGATCGTTGGTGTATCACTCAAAGGAGAACATCAATATACATCGATTGTTATTCGAATGAATTATATGTATGACATGTGTTTTATGTCTCAAAACACTTATGTGAATTTTATTTTGTAGTACATGTTCCCAATTCACTGAATTCTTATATATCATTTATGTCAATTTTTAATAAGTTTAACTTCTCTAATTGGAATCAACAAGTCCAATTTCATCTTGGTGTTTTGGATCTTGATCTTGTTATATAGGAAGACAAGTCTGCTACTATTACTGATGCTAGTAGCAATGAAGAGAAAGCCTATTATAAAGTCTAGGAAAGATCGAACAGACTCAGTCTAATGTTCATGAGAATGACTGTTGCAAACGATATTAAGATAACTCTTCCTAAGATCGATAGTGCTAAAGAGTTTATGAGGTTAGTGGGAGAGTACTCTCAAATAGCTAATAAGTCTCTTGTTGGGACATTAATGAGAATACTAATCACCATGAAGTTTGATGGTTCACGTATTATGCATGAGCATGTAATTAAGATGACAAATATTATAGTAAGACTTAAGACCTTAAGAATGACTATGAATGAGTACTTCCTTGTTTAATTTATTTTGAAAGCATTACCGTCTAAATATGACCCGTTCCAAATAAGCTATAATACCATTAAAGATAAATAAAATGTGCATGAATTGCACAGTAAGTTAATTCAGGAAGAAACGGGGCTTAAGAATCAAGGAAGTCACTCAGTCTATTATGTAAGTCACCGAGGGAATCAAGGAACTAGAAAGAAATTTGTGAAGAAGCATGATAAAGGCAGAGGGCCATTAAAGATCAATGATGGCTCTATGCAACTCCAGAAGAAGACATCAAAGAGTAATAATTGCCATTTATGTGGGAAATCTAAACATTTTCAGAAGGATTGTCAAAAGCGTAAGTCTTGGTTCGAAAAGAAATGTGAGTTTAATGTCCATGTATGTTTTGAATCAAACTTAACTAAAGTTCTCCATAATACATATATGGTGGATTGATTATGGATGTATGACTCATGTTTCTAATACTATGTAGGGATTCCTTACCATCAAAACCATAAGCCCAAATGAAAAGTTTGTCTTTGTGGGGAATAAAGTGAAAGCTCTAGTGGAAGTAGTTGGGACTTATCATTTAAAAATTGACACTGGACATCATTTAGATTTACTAGAAACTCTTTATGCAACTAATTTATCTAAGAATTCACTTTCATTATCTAAATTTGATGTTACTGGATACTCTTTTAATTTTGGTAATGGATGTTTCAATTTATTTAAGCATAATCATCTCATTGATATTGGTGTTCTTTGTGATGGTTTATATAAATTGAAATTAGATGGTTTGTATGTTGAAACCATTTTAACTCTTATCATAATGTTGGCATTAAATATAGTTTAGTGAATGAACGATCTGCTTTCTTGTGTCATAAACGTTTAGGTCACATTTCTAGAGAAAAGATAGAAAGATTAATAAAGACTGAAATTCTTCCTGATCTAGATTTTATGGATCTGAATATTTTTGTGGATTGTATTAAGGGAAGACAAACAAAACATACAAACAAATGAGCTACAAGAAGCACTCAACTTCTTGAAATTGTGCATACTGATATTTGTGGGCCTTTTAATGTTTATTCCTTTGGAAAGGAAATACATTTTATCACCTTTATTGACGACTATTCAAGTTCCGATTATGTCTACTTATTGCATGAGAAATCTCAGGCAATGGATGCCTTAGAAATATACTTGAGTGAAGTAGAAAGATAATTAGACAAAAATGTGAGAGTTTTTAGGTTTGGTAGAGGTGGTGAGTATTACGAAAGATACGATGAAACTGGGCAACACCCAAGTCCATTTGCTAAACTCCTTAAAAAAACATGGCATTTGTGTGCAATACACAATGCTTGGTACACCATAGCAAAATAGTCTATCAGAAAGGCATAATAAAACTTCAATGGATATGATTAGGAGTATGTTAAGGAATTCAACTTTACCCGTATCTTTGTGGATGTATTCCTTGAAAATTGTCATATATTTGTTGAATAGGGTTCCTAGTAAGGCAATTCCAAAGACACATTTTGAACCGTGGACGAATAAGACACCTAGTATAAGACACATGCATGTTTGAGGTTGCCATGAAGAAATAAGAATTTATAATCAACAAGAAAGAAAATTGGACGCAAGAACAATCAGTGGACATTTCATTGGTTATCAAGAAAAGTCAAAAGGGTATATGTTTTACTGTCCTAATCATAGTATGAGAATTGTCGTAATTGGAAATACAAGGTTCATTGAAAATGGTGAAATCAATGGAAGTATAGTTCCACGAGATATGGAAATTAAAAAAGTTAGAATACAAGTCCCTTTAACTTTTGCCTCTAGTAGTAAGGTGATTGCTCCTTCAATTGTTGTTCCAAACAACAATGAAGAAGAGCAACACAATAATGAGCCCATGATACATAATGAACCTATTATGAAAGAATCACAAGAAGTATCATTAAGGAGGCCGCAAATAGAAAGAAGACCAACTATTTCGAATGGCTATGTGGTATACCTACATGAAATAAAAACAAACTTAAGCATTAATGATAATGATCGAGTTTTGTTTTCACAAGTTCTAAGCTGTAATAATTCTAAGAAGTGACTAGATGCCATGAAAGAAGAGCTAAATTCCATGGAATATAATGGTGTTTAGGACCTCATAGAATTGCCAAAAGGTTGTAAGAGAATTGGTTGTAAGTGGGTCTTCAAGACTAAACTTGACTCTTATGGCAACCTTAAACGTTACAAGGCTAGACTTGTTTCTAAGGGATTTTCTAAAAATGATGGCATTGATTATAAAGAGAATTTTTACCGGTCTCACGAAAGGATTCTTTTTGTATTATCATGGCACTGGTAGCCCATTATGACTTGGAGTTAGATCAGATGGATGTGAAAACTGTCTTTCTTAATGGAGATATAGAGGAGAATGTTTATATGGACCGACTAATGGGGTTCTCAATTGAAGAAAAGGAACACATGGTGTGCAAATTAAAGAAATCAATATATGGTCTTAAGCAAACTTCTCACCAATGGTATTTGAGGTTTAATGATATCATTGTTTCCTTTGGATTTAAGAAAAATACTATTGATCGATGTATATATCTAAAGGTCAGTGTGAATAAGGTTATTTTTTTAATTTTGTATGTTGATGATATCTTGTTTACAACTAATGATCTTGGTCTTCTTCATGAGACTAAGAAATTTCTCTCAAGCAACTTTGAAATGAAAGATATGGGTAAGACAAGCTATGTGATAGGGATAGAAATATTCCAAAATAGATCACAAGGAATGTTAGGCTTGTCTCAGAAAGCATATATCAGTAAAGCACTAAAGAGATTCAAGATGAAAAAGTGTTCAGCATCACCCATTCCAATTTAGAAAGAAGACAAATTTAGTCTTGCAAATGTCCTAAAAATGATTTGAAACGAAAACATGGAAACAATTTTGTATGCATCATTTGTTGGGAGTTTTATGTATGTTCAGATCTGTACTCGACCAGACTTAAACTTTGCAACTGGAATGTTAGGAAAATATCAAAGTAACCTGAGAATGGAACATTGGAAAGCTAGAAAGAAGGTTTTGATACTTACAGGGAACAAAAGATCACATGATTACATATAGAAAGTCTTATCACCTTAAAGTAATTGGGTATTCAGACTTAGACTTTGCTGGATGTGTGGATATGAGAAAATACAATTTTGGCTATGTATTTCTCTTAGTCAGGGGAGCAGTATCATGGAAGAGTACAAAACAATTAGTTGTTGCTACATCTACCATGGAAACTAAATTTGTAGCATATTTTAAGGCTACAATTCAAGCTAATTGGCTATAGAAATTTATTTCGAGGCTTGAAATTGTTGACAATATTGCTAGGCCGCTGAAAATGTATTGTGATAACTCCGCAATAGTGTTTTTTTTCTAAGAATGATAAGTACTCTAAAGGTGTCAAGCATATGAAATTGAAGTACTTTGTTGTAAAGGAAGAAGTTCAAAAACAAAGAGTGTCAATAGAACATATTAGTACAAACCTTTTGATAGTTAACCCTTTGACAAAGGGGTTATCGCCCAAGACATTTATAAAACATGTTGAAAATATGAACAATATTGTTATTGTTGATCATTAAAGTAATTTATCTTATGCATTTTACTGACACTCTGAGCTCATTTATGATATGTTTCTGATTACTTGTTTTCTATGCTTGCATGCATATTTGTATCAGAGTAATGTTAACAGGTTTTGTCTTGAATAAAGACATTATGTTGGACCTCCTAACTAATGGTCATATTAAGGAGAAGACTAATTTGTAGTATATGGAAGAGATTATATCGATTAAGTAATCTACAATCATCATGACTCGAATTGGTTCATATTCTTAATCATGAAATTATGATGTACCAAATGTATTGAACGATTTAGTCATTTTAATGTACATTATGTTAGTTTAATCTATTTATTTATTTAGTCTATAATGTTTGGTAATGTCACATGAACTAAGTGGGAAAATGTAAGAATTAATGTCTCATGTGAGAGACATGTGACTTATGTAAGGACTAATAAATAAATAATTAATAATTAAGGATTAAATTGTAATTGGGTTGAATTGGACAAGTTTCTAGAAATAACTACTATTTGATGGGAATAGTGGTTTAAAAAGGAGTTAATCTCATTAACGTGAAACAAAGTCCCTTCTTAACATAAAAGTGTTCTCTCAAAACTCCCACCAATCTTCACAAACATAGAGAGATAGAAAGAACAATTAAGATAACATAATCTTGTTTCTCTTCTCTTTTGAAGAATCAAAGCATATCTGAGAAAAATTTCACTATAAAGAAAGATACACATTATTTATTTATTATTTATGAGAATTATATATTTCAAGATCTTACTAATTTTCTTCGATTATTATTCGTGACAACCCTTAAGATTTACATACCATTAATAGTGAGTCATTCTCATTTGTTCAATAATTCAAATAATAGGACAGAACCCTTGGACACGCAAGATAAAGTTCGTGAATACTGAATACAATAAGTGTAAGAAAAAATTATCCATGGGCAGAAATTTTTGGGAAAGAAGAATGATATATATACCATAGAATGAATCGCAGTAACATCAATGATTAATCCTACACTTCACTTTTTTATATTTTTCCTTTATACTTGTTTTTCTACGTGTAAAGGACTAATGGGGGAAGAGAGGAAAAACAAATTAGATGAGTTTTTGTTATGGGAAAAGCAGGTGTAAAAGGAAAGATATGAAAATAAGAACAAATTTTTGTTTTGGGAAAGACATTGCCGTAAAACGACGGGACACTTCTTTAGACTGTGCTATTACATATCATATTCAATTCACACGGACGAAACTGTGTGTATTTCAGATTCTTCGTCTATCTGTATTCAAAAATCAAAAGTAATTTTTATAGCATTCTTTCATGCCATGTTTGATAGAATAATTTTACTATTTTTTTTTCTTTCTGGAATTTATGAACTTGGATGTGGTTTTGCTTTCGGATTTTGGATATTATTGTTATATAGTTTGATTGGTTTCTTTATGATGAAGTAGTAATTTCAAAATATCAACAAGCATGTATTTTATTCACATTAAAATTGGTATAGTAAATAATTAAGAACATGCCTTTTGCTAATGATCTCTTCCTAGAGCTGAAATAAAAACAAAACAGTCTTGCTGCTTTTCTCTGCATCTAAAGTGAGTCGGAAAGATCCAATAGTCATAAAGTGTGTTAAAATTTAAAGACCTGTTGCGCATGACTTAACCAATGGTTCTTGAACAGAAATGCAATAATTGAACAATAACAACACATCACAGGATAAGAATATTTGGATTGCATCACTGCAAAGTTAGATTGCGCGCATTGCTATTTGCTAATAAGAGCATTGCAAAAAAAGAAAAAGAAATTAAAATTGATTAAATGCATATATAGCACAGGAGCCTCCATTTGCTGTTGTGTCTGTGCCAAGTGTTAACAATTAATTAACTTAAGACTTTAGAGTAACAAATCAAGGGCATAACTTAACTAAAACACTTATGTATGCTAAAATACATAAGGTTTGGAAGATTGCAGCTTCTGAAGAGTAGTAATATAGATCATTGCAAGTTATCGAATTCAAAACACTCTGATTCTCTGATTTCCCACCAACTCCTTCTGAGTTCTGAGTACCAAGCCAGATTATTTCACTCACAGACCAATTCTTTTTGAGTCCCTTTACTCATATATTAACTTACAAAGGAATAGGATTATACTGGGGCTTCAGTTTATGATGTAAACTGAAGGGTGGATACATTTTGATGATTATGTATTTGTTCTAGCACTTCTTGTGCACATTAATGAAATTGTTATTTCCTGAAATTAAAAACTCATATATTAACATTTAACACACATATCATTTTGTGTTAACATATTTTTTACTTCCTTATTTCTTATTTATAAGAATCAAATTTAAAATAATATTTGTTTTTTTATAAGATATAATCTATAACTTTCTCTCATTAATTATTTTTATACTAGAAATATTTCTCATCAAAAGAAGAGAGAAAATATATTCACAAACAATGGGAAGAAATATGAGTATTAGAGATAAATATAGTTTCAAAAAAACTTATAAATTTAAAATAAATTTATTGATATCAACTAAATTAACTATTTTTCTTAATAGTCATGAATTAGATAATTGAGTATTATATATAAGAACAAATGGAGTATTATTTACTCCATTTGTCTTTAATTATAAGATCATTTTTAAAAATTTGTTTGTTTATTTTTTATAAAACTCTTTTTGGATGCATTAATTATTTCTAGTTCACTTGATTAAGTAGTTCTGTGAGCGTTGTAAATTTCCTCATTGTTTTCAATTCCTATGAATAAAAAAAATTATCATTGTGATTTAAAAATATACTCTCTATGGTGTTAAATATAAGAAAAATATTTATTTTTGTTGATTTCAAATATGAGAAAATTTAAAATAATTTTTCCTTATTTGATATTATTATCTTTAAAATATTTTCTCGAAAAAATATTCTAAAATACCCTTCATTAATTAAGGTGTTAGTTTTAATGATTTTTTTTCATATTCTTATACCAAATTCAAATTTTAGGATAAATTTAAAAAAAATTAATGAAAATTAATATAATTAAATATAATTAACTAACTTTCCATATCAGTGTTGTATGATTTTTTTTATCCATGTAATCATGTAATCTTTTTTAGTTTTCCAGCCTAGTTAATTGTCAGATTTGCGTATTCTATTGTGCTCAAATACAAGATACACACTTTTAGTTGTTTTTCCTAACTCTCTTAAATCTGTATTGTTTAGGGTTGATTTAATTCAAAAAAATAATAATTAACTCTACCAAACCAACCCTTGGAGTGTTGTATTTTTTTTTTTGGTCACGTATTTCCTGTTGATCTTTTTCGATTTTTGGGGTCTGGTATTTCCGTTGACTGAAAATGTATGTTGTGCTTGGGGCTACACATCTTGATGTAACGTAAGACTTTAAGAGATGACACATGTAATCTTTTTTGATCCATTGTATATATGTAGCCTTATGCAATTACTATTTGCACTCTCCAGTATTACTTATACACTTCCCTTATATATATATATATATATGACGTAACCACCTACCATTGCCACCACAACCATTATCATTATGATCGTTGTTGTTGTCGTCGAATCGTCAATGGTAACAGCAATGACGGTCATGTTGGTTGCGACAAAGGTGATCATAGCGGTGGTCATGATGATAGTGATAGTAACGACGTCAATATTTATGTTGGTGGTGGTTATGGTGGCAGCCATGATAGTTGTGGCGAAAAGAGTCATGACGATGGTAGTTATTATAGTAATAATAAGTTTGAGATATTTTATATTTTTAAGATATTTGATCTTGTGTTTAGTAACTCTTATTGAGATTTTATGATTGAATATGGTTTTAATTTGAATTTAAAATACTTTAATCCTGATCTTTTATTTTAATCTAACAATTGAAATTAAACATATTCTTATTTGCATATAAGATAATCTTTCTCATACGATATATTTTATTTGTGCATATATTGATCTATTTAATTTTTAGTATACTCGTATATGCATCGACAAGTATGGGGAACAATTGCATATACCCTCCCCCTCAGCCATTGTCATCTCTATCCATGGTAGTTCATCCACACATTTGACATTTAAAATCATTTTATATTTCAAATTTATTATCAATCCTCAAAGCCTCTCAAAACAAATTATAAATCTTTAAACGGACAATGATAATTTAACAGCACAACTCTGAACAAATAAGACTCTAACATTGCAATAGTTATAGAATAAATAAAAAAATTTCGCATAACACGTTCTTATAAAAGAACAAAGGGAGCGTTTGTTTGAAAGATAATTTTTTTAGTTTCGTGAACATTTTTTTAAAGAATATAATATGGGAATGTTATTTTTTAATATTATTTAAAAATATGTTTGGATAGCTATTAAAATTGGTTGGGATTATTTTTCATATTTTTATGAATAATTAAAATATGTTTATTTGAGTTATTTTTTCCCTGAAAATATATATTGTGGATATGCTTGATTCATTAAAATCATGATATTGACATGACAAAATGAACAACACTTGACAAAAATCTTAAGTTACCAGACAATTTTTTTTATCATTTAACGAATAATGAACAATATAAATAAAATAATATAAAATTTACTAAAATACTCTTTTAATATTTTATTTTAATATAATTTATATGAAATTCAATGTATTTACCAAAACAAAAGTGAGATATATTTGAATAAAAAAATCTAGTGTTTCCTTTTTAAAATAACTATGTATTTTGGTTATTAATATATAAAAGTGGGGATAAATGTGCCTTTTTAATATTTTTTACATGGAACAAAAAGTTATCCCATGAATGTATGAGTAACAAAAATTAAAAATTAGAGATTTTGTCATATCCTCCTGTGCTTATGTGCTTGGAACAAAAATATCATGATTTTTAACCAATCAAACACTCTTTATAACTACTAGAATATCTTTATTACAAAAACTCTCATTACATCATTTGTTTTCTTTCATGTGTTCGATTTAATTGAAAGAGAATCAAGAATTGCCTATCAAGAAAGGAACATTGAAGGAAAAAAAAATATTATCATAAAATGTAAAAATGAAACTAATAACAAATCAAATTACAGGAACATAAATTGGACAAGAATGAAATTTGCGGGATTGAAAAAAAAAAGCACATATCATGAAATAACAATGAGAGAGTAGTGGAATAGTGGTTAATAAGAGAATGTATATAAATTTTTACTCATAAAGAGGCATTCATATCCCATGAGAATAGTGACGGTTCATAAAATTTTATTCCTCTAACTTATTTTGTTAGTTTAATTTGACACTTTTATTATTTGCATGTTTAATTAGATCATGTGTTTTTTTTATATAATTCAATTAAGTATTTTACTTTTAAAATATTCAATTAGGTACTTTATTTTTTAATAGGATTTAATTTGGTCTTATTTAAAACCAATTTAGGTTCTACTTATTAAAACTTTTGGAGCAAATGAAAGAATAATAAAACTAAATTGAATCCATTTTATAAAATAAAATATTTAATTGAACATTTTAAAAGTGAAAGATCATATTGAACCATTTTTTAAAAAAAAAATACAAGATCTAATTGATCCAAGAAATAACCAGTGATGACCATTTTTAAAAAAACTATAAGACCTAATTGATTTAAGAAATAACAAGTGGTGACAATTTTTCCTTTTCTCTATCTATTTGAAATTATGTCAGGATGTATTTTTGAATCATTGATAAAAATTAAAATAATAAAGTAGTAAATTTAATATCAACATATTATCTTTTTTATCTTATAATTTTTTAATATATATATATATATATATATATATATATATATATTATGGGGGAAAAAATTCTTAAATATACTTAAAAAAACAATAAAATCTTGTGGGGGCAATTGACCCCACAACTCCTAACGTGCATTCACGATTCCATGCAAATAATTTTTCTCCATCTTCTCTATTAGAACTAAATATTAGTAGAACGTAAAATTATATATTTCCTACAAATAAAATAAATCCAATTTTTTTTATGCCTTATAACAAGCGTAGAATAATTTTTCCAATCCTATATGCCTAAGAATAACTAAATAATCCATAAAACAAACTTCTCAAAAAGTTTTAACTGTCCTTAAACAAAACATTTTGTAACATGCACGAAACCAAGTTTTAACTGTCCTTAAACTTTATATTTGTAAAAGATTTGTATATATATCAACTTATGAGTATATGTATAACATATACACAAGTCATTTTGTAACATATATCAACTTGCTAATTAGGATAAAAAAAAAAAAACTAACGCAAAAAAAAATGTTTAATTGTATATTTAATATTTTATCCCATTTTTTTTAATTTTTTACTAATTCTGATTATGTTTGACGTACAAATCATTTCAATTACTTTTATTTTTTTTATTAACTGAAAATTTTATTTGACTATTCCTATAAACAAATTTTTTTAATAGGTCCTAACGTTTTGTTTAAACACTAATTTATAGTTTTTATCTTTTTATCTTTTATTTTTTTATTTTTAAAATATTCATTTAATTTTGTTATTACATTTTTTAAATAAACTTCCGACTAGCTTTAATAAATAAGTTTTATCCCCCAACAAATTAATTTAGAGCAATTTATCCCTATTTTTAAAGAAATTTTTAAAATTTATCCTCTATCATTTTACTCTTTAACATAATTATATTTTTACCCTTAATTATTTATTTTTATTGGCAAATTGTACGTCTAACTTTTTATTTTTTGCAAATTTTATTCCAATTTTTTTTAACAAATTTTATCCTCAACTTTTATACTTATTAATGAAAAAATGACTGGAATAAAATTCACAAGTTTATTAAAAATTAAAAATAAAATATGCCAAATTAAAAAATTGAGATAAAGTTTATCAAAAATTAAAATATTGGTGTAAAAATCCAATTAAGAAAAAAAAATCGACAAACATGCAATGCCACACACGTAGGAAACAGTCAAGTGACCAAAACGGAAACTGAGAAAGAGAAGTTACCAATCTGAATGCATTAAAAAGGAAAGGGAAACTTGAAACTTGGTCATTGGACAAGGTAATTAATCAATTAGCAATGGGGTCTTCAGGAACTAGAATGGTTGTTGTTCTGATGGTTCTTTTGCCTCTGATGACAACAACAAGTGTGGTTGCCACACCGAGCAGCATAGAACACTGCCTGAGGCTGCTTTTGAATCCAGCTCCTCCACCACCAAAACGCTCTCCTCCAACCTTTGATTTGGGTCGCATCGTATGCAGAGACGCCTTTCGCGCCATTAGCCATTCCCTGCAAGAAACTGGGAAATTGCCCTTGGCTTACTTGAGTGCCCTTTGCAACATCTTTCAAGACAATGAAGAAAAAGTTGAGCGTTACGTGACTCGCACGTTTAGATCCTACGATTCTCGCACGCTCATCGCGGGTCGCCATTGTGCCACCATCCGCAAGAGGCATCACGCCAAGGCCAAGCCACCCTCCTTGTCTTTTTTTTCTAGACTTTAGACTGTTTCGTACACATAGATATTCATGTTGGATATGTTGGATACACCTTGCAATTCCTCTTTCTGGTGCATGAACAACAATAAATTTAATTGACGGGTCTCTCTCTTCTTTGATCCATCTTTTCATTTCTCATTGCTCAGATTCAAATTCCATCCTTCAACAAATGAATTGTGTCATTATAGACATAGTTAAGCAAGGCTTTTTTGTCTTAATCATGAATTCGATTACGTGCTCCTGTCTTTTAACAGTACGCCATTAAATTTTACTTTTACAACTTAGTTTTTTTATTATTAATCAAAGATTAGTAGGCATCATAATGAGTTAATCAAGAAAATATTTATCAAAATAAATGATTTTTTAGTGTCATTTTTACTTAAGTTAGCGTCAGACAAGCCGACGACGCAAAATACATATTTAATATATTAAATAATTTCAAGAATAACTTAATATTTGTATTTATTATAGGAAAGATTTAAAAAAAAACATTAGCTATAATTATTAAATATCAATACATAAGCTATAAATGTATCAACAAAATAATTAAAAAAACATAAACAAAGATGACAATGAGAATTAAATCTAAGACCTAAAGCATACCATCCAAACCACTTCATAGTCTTTTGATATTATAATGATCGGTCAAATTAGTTCCCAAAATTTATAAAATGATGTTATAACCAAAATATATTTATTTAATACATTAAAAAATCAAGAATTATTTAATATTTGTATTTATTATATGAAAGATTTAAGAAAAACGTGTCATAGTTATTAAATATTAATAAATGGGTGATAAACGTAACCACAAAATAATTAAAGGAAGGGAAGAAAAATATTAATATCTTAAGAAAAAAAAGAGTGAATGACCAATTTAATATTCAAAATTATAATGATCAGTTAAATTGGTCCCATAATTAATAAAACAATAACTAATTCCTATGACACATATATTTATTTAATACATTAAAAACATTTAAAGAATCACTTGATGAGAGATAAACTCATTATTTTTGTGAGGCATATTTTAACTTGTAATTAATTAATTTTAATTGGGGGACTAAATTTGACACGATAAAAATATTAATAATGACTAATTTTTAAGCATTTTAATGATTTCTTACTTATTTCTAAATACTTTTAATAGAGAAACTTATTATATATTCTATGTGTTTTGAATTTTTATTAGACATAAAATATATAAAAACAAGTGTACTGATACTCTTGACAATTTTTTTTAAAACACCAAACAAACTATAAAAAAGTCTTTGAGGAGGAGGGGGACTGGGGAGGGAATATTAGTATGATCAGAAATCAGAATGCTTAGGAGGGCGAGATGGAAAATTCAATGAGAAAAAAATACTATATTAATATATTAGTATGTATAATTTAGAAATTTTTGTAATTAATTTAAGGGGGCGTGACTGCCCCTGTTTTGAATGAGTGTAGTCTCGTCCCTTATCATGAGTAACAATTTTTTTTAATTGATAACAACATATCTTATAATAAATAATTGATAAAAAGGAATTAATTCAAATTTGATTAGATAATATCTTATAAAATTTGAAATCAACTCAAATTATAATATCTAAATAAATTTGATTAAATTTTTCAAGATTTTATTTCTATTTTTTTTTATTTTAAGTTTGATTTAGTCTTTAATTCAGATATGGACATAGGATTTCTATATATTTAATCTATATATAAAAATAAAGTGATATTGATTATTGAAATGATGACAATACTCAAATTATTAAAAATATTTTTTAAAATATAATTATTAAAAAAGATTAATCAATTGAATCTATATGTCATGATTATAATTATTTTTGTTTAGTTTAATTATATATTTGTAAAAATTTAAAAATATTTTGGTAGAAAAATAATTTAGGCCAAATTCACATCTAGTCCCATTGAAATTTCATTGTAACATTTGGTCGATTAGTTTTCAAATTTAGTGATTTTGATCCTTCGTTCATTTTACACAGTTGTTGTTATTTGGTTGTCTTTGATGTCTATTAGATGCTGTGTCATGTTTAAGACGAGTTTATTAAAATATAAATGTAATTATTGTTTAATTAATTAATTTAAAATTTTAATTAATACTTCTGAATACATAAATATATTATAATTAAATTTTATAATAAATAAATATTTATAATATATAAATTATATTTTAAATTTACAATAAATAATTTATAGAAATACAATGT
Source organism: Glycine max (assembly GCF_000004515.6). Lineage (NCBI taxonomy): Eukaryota > Viridiplantae > Streptophyta > Magnoliopsida > Fabales > Fabaceae > Glycine > Glycine max. The sequence continues at coordinate 14,754,937 of NC_038242.2, read as the reverse complement.
TAATTTTAGCTGTTGATAATTTATTTAAAAAAACATTGAAAATTTTCAAGGTTTTTTAATATACAATATTAACAATAACAAAGATTAAACATAAGTCTTCATGCATATTTATCCAAATTCGAAATACCTTGCTACTAATCCGATCCTAGTGATTAGAACTAAAAATGTTAAAAATGATAGATTGAAAAAGATAACAGGTTAAAAGAATCTTTAAATAAAATTCATTGAAAAAATAAACAAAACTACTGATTGAATTAAATTTATATATATACAGGGGTTAATAAGAACATGAAGTTACTGATAAGAGTGAATTCAAAAAGGTGGTTGTTGGAAATTCTACGAGGTTAACAATGCAATCTTCTTCCGGGGCCACAGCTCAATGTCTTCACGAACAATAGAACACTGCCTAAGGCTGCATCTGAATCCACCTTCTCCGCCACCCGCGATGCAAAGACGTGTTTGGTGGCATAAGCTATTCCCTGTGCATAACAGGAGAATTGCCTTTGGGTTACTTGACTGCCCTTTGTAACGTCTTTGAGGGCAACGACCAAAAGGTTCGAAGTCACGTCAAGAGCATCTTCATCTTCGCAATATCAGAGTCATTTATGAACATCATGCATATCCACTCAATCCATTAAGTTTGACAGTGAATATGAGGTAATAGTTATTATTAGGTATTTGGATACAGCTAGCAATTCATCATTCCATTGTTCTCTCTTCTTTTATGGCTCTTTCTCTTATCATGCATCCTTCAAATCGGATTTGTCATACACATAGTTAATCAATTATTGCTTTTATTTTTTAACGTAGGATGTTTTCATTTAAGCAAGGTTTTTCTCATTCCAGCTGTTTAGTCATCCATTGAATGAATGAACCAATTCGATCACGTCACGTGCACAGTTTGGGAATAAAATAGAATGGAAAAGAAATATTCCCATAATCGTTTAAGATTCTAAGTCATGAATGATTTATAAATATCATCTACTCAATAAATCAAAAAGTTTTTTATAAGAATAAAATTGTGACCATCAATTGAATACCTAAATAAACAATATTTTAAATATAAGGAACCTTGAGATGCATGTGGATTTGATGCCAAAACAAAAATTAAATTAAATAGTATAGTACAGCCATGAGACTTACATTAATTTCTTAAAAAAATCCTTCTTTTTCCTTTATAAAATCATGCATAAATTTTAGTTTTCCAACCTAGTTAATTGTGATATTTTTTTCTCGAGTCAGGTATTTCATGTGTTATTTTTTGTCTTCTTTTTTTTGGGGGGTGGGGTGGGGTACTTGCTGTGATCTAATTATTTCATGAGATTAGTTTAATTATTGGATCGGTCATATAATTAATCAGGAATAATCTGACCCAATTAGATACTAGATCCCAAATGGACGGAGATCAATTTTACAAAAAAAAAATGGACCACCTCTACGACGTCGTTTTGATATTTCATTGTTATTTTGAATTTTAAAATATGAATGAATTTTTCTTACTCAAATAATATTAGTTATATACTTATATATAATAGATATATATATATAATTTTGAATTTTTAATATATATATCAAATCAAATCATTGACTCATTAATCCATTATCTCAATTGAGTTAATAACGAAACCGAATTTCACAAGTATGGGCTTAAGTCTTATACATATGTAGTCTCGTTTTTGGTACATTGTATATATGTAGTCTTAGTAGTTTGGAAGAAAACGAAGAGCATGGCCCAGGAGGCCCGAGTTAAGGGATATAAGACCAGATTCTTTGTTTCTTCGTAATGGGTTTCACGTGCGACATGATCATGAGCGGGCTATTTTCGATTCCGGAGTGGTTTCTTTCTCACACAGAAAAAATAGACTATTCCCACCCTAAGCTATAATATTGTTTCAAAGAAATTAATGGACCCATGAGGTTACTGGTTAGGAGCTATAGTTGAACCCTTAACCTAATTAACTTCAAACCATAAGTCAACTCAATTTATTTCTCTGTATTGTTGAATGTGGGGATGTGTTCTATATAGTCACACTCAGTCTAAGTGAAAAAGGGACTTTGATATTCAACAGCTGTCCGTTTAAAATCAATTGTAAAATAACTGGCATTAAACATTATCGCGTTGAGATGATTAATTATATAATTTTTTAAAACTCTATTTGAGTACTTTGTAGAATGTATTTGTTAACTTTCTAGCTTTTGAATTTTTCAGAATATCAATTTGATAAGAGACTAATCTCTTATAACCTAATTACAAAACGAAAGCAACAATTTTTTAAACGATATTTTTTACGTATCTTTATAATATAAATCTTATAATTAAATACCTGATCGAACATTATAAAAGATTGACCTCTTTCTCAATATATATATTGTATCAGGATCAAATCCTTAATGATAGACTTAAGAGATAAGATTATTTAGTAATCATATCATATCATGCTAGTTTATATTTATATAAAAGATTAAAGCATAATTAGTTATGATATTGATCAATCTTATTTCTTAAAAATATTTTTGAAACAGTACTTCAAAAAAAATCAATTAAAAGAAATGTCCACTGTATAAGTTATTCATTAATTAGTTAGAAAGATTTATATAACTTCTAATTTATGAAGTACAGTTATTGGTAAATTTATTTGCAATGATAGGTTTTGTATCGATAAATTTTTCTACAAGCATTTATAAGATAATAAGAAAATATCATGCATGTGAGATGGAAGAGGAATTGATGATTTTTTTAGCAATCTCCTACTCTAGTGAGCCAATTGCTCTTCAGTAGATGTTTTAAGGGTTTCAATTTTTCCTCTCTATTTTTTAGACCGCTCAAATATCTTTTTTTTTCTTTTTATCCTCTCTATTTTTATTTTTTAAAATAAAACAGACATTAATGAACTAACTTAATCAAGGATTTACAATTTCAGAAGTCATTTTATTAACCAGACCCTATAAAACTCATTTTATTATTTTAATTTTAAAGAGCAGTTTAACTTATTAATACAAGTTCAATTTCAAAGATTAAATCAATAATTTACTGAATTTATGTCCGTGAGATTGAACAAGATATTTTCACTCTCTGCATCGACCTTGTCATAAACATCAATACTCATAGCACGAAAAGCCTCATTTCTTGGCAAAAGCAAAAAGTCTAGCACGTATCTTACTGCGATCAATGCAACTGACTGCAAGTAACCATTGTTACACCATAACCTTAATTGTGTGTTTGCCACTCATTACCATAGCTCTATCAAAAACATTACAGTAGCACGTTAAAATAAATGCATATGTTTGAATTGATGAGCCTTTTCTTACACAAAAAAATTACCAATCATGTACCACTATACTATTTATAAAGTTTAAAATATGTGTAGATAGGCAAAGACATAATTTCGACTGATTTTATGTAATTCTGGACGGAATACGATGGTTCGATTCAGTACTATTTTAATTAATTTTATTGGTTTGTCTTAATTAATACCTTGCTCGGTTGTATGTTTCCAGTTGACAGCCTAAACATGGCATAATGGAACAGAAAAATAAAAACATTGTTCCCAGCAAGGTGGGGCCCACGAGACAATGGGAGCCGTTGATGGACCTTGGTTACCCTAAACGAGGTTCTTTGTTGAAAAATTCCCCTACAAAGATTCTTCTTAATTTAATTAAATAAATAAAAAGAGAGAAGGTCCTATGCTATATAATAGGATGAGGAATTAATGATTAAGTAAGTAACATGTTGGTTCAAGTCGTATTGAATTAAGAATTTCAGTTTGAATTTATGTCTAAAAAAAGATTTCAATAAAAAACAATGTCAAAGTTTTTTTGACAGAAGTTAAATTAATCAATAAAATTGATGAACAATTTAGGTGAATATGGCATGAAAAAATGAAATATTATGTTACATGAGATATGTAGTACTGTGGGGGGTTTAAACAGGACATTCCTGTGGCTATGTGAAAGGGAGTGAGGTCCCATTGGTCCAAAAAAACACAGGATGATGCCGAAAGGGGTTTTCTCTCCTTGCTTGGGAGGGGAGAAATCATGGTGATGGACATGGAGAAGCATGCCTGAGTTTGACATCAAAATGGGACAACCTGTTGTTGTTCCATGAAATCATTTAACTAATTGATACTCTTTCTACTTTTTTGTTTTTTTACTCCACCCCTTTAATTTCCTCTCCCCTACTCATTCATTCTCCTGCTCCACTGGTCTCCACCCAAACAAATAATTAACCATCACCATTATAAAAATCTGGATCATTAACCCAACACACCATGCAGATATTATTTATTTTATGCTACGCTTTTCTTTTCTAATAGATGATACATTATGTTATTTGTCATGATTTTAAATTAAAATTTAATATCATAAGAACTTAAATAATTCAATTAAATATATTTTGAGCATTTATAAATATAACTAATTAGATTTTATTTTGATTTGCTAAATTTTTTTTATTAGTTTTAATTCTTTTAAATTTAAACTTTCTAACATTATTATTATTATTATTATTTAAAAATGGAGTGACATGTATTTAAACATACCACGTTAATATAAAATGATATGTACTTGATGTGGTATATTTAAATACATGTGACATTATCAATAAATAGTAATAAAGATCTTTTGAAAATTTTCAGAAATAACTAAAACTAATAATTTTCTTTTCAAAAGACTAATTAAAAATATATTTAGTTATATCCACGGTATTTAAAACTTGAGTTATTCATGAGTTGGATAAGGATTGCTTTGAGTTTTAAAAAATTAAATTGGAACCATCATATTTATTTGGGTTGGGTTAGTTCAGATTTTGAAAGTTTTCTAATATAAAGTAAAAATATTCACTATTTTTAATGATTAATTTTTGTATTTAATATTTAATTTTTCCTACAATTATCACTTTGTATATCGTATTAATTTCTTTAGATAAAATGAGAGAAAAAAAATATTACATAATAAAAGGGATCAAATTAAGACACTTAATGAAACTAAATACAATCATAAAAAGATCAAAATGAATGAAAATGATAAAAGGAAAAAAAAAATCTAAGAACTAAAGTTTATTATTTGCTTTAGTTCACACGATCCTTACTTTTTTTTTTTTTTGAAAGGCATCTTGGTGAGTTAAGAAATAAATGTGTATATAAATTACCTTTAATCTCATTCTTAAGTAAAATGTAACTTCTTGTGGTATATTAGAACAATAACCTCTGGTTGAAGCTAACGCCAATGTTTCAACCATTTGATTGTGAGTAGTTTCCACATATGACACCAATGTTTACTTGCGACTATGAGTGCACACTTTGCATGGTGAAGACAACTCCGATGAGCAACAAGGAAAACTTGACGATGACTACACGACAACGCACAATGGTAGTCACTTATAAAAAAACTTTAATGTTCAAGCTAGTATATATAAGACGTGAGTTAATAAGGTCTAAAATGAACTTGAAGGTATAAGATGCCTTATATACTGGTAAAAAAGGAAGCAATTAAGTTGTTATCAAGAGTTATAGGCCATGTGATCATACAAAAACCTTGCATTTTTAGTGTGGGTTTAGTTTAGCGTTTGAGAATTGATTTTGAATATATTTGGTTTTACGTTAAAGAAGAATTTAAAATTAATTATAGAATGTTATAGTTGTGAATAATTTCTATGTTAAATTTAAATTTGTACACTGAATTTTACTTTTAATTTGTTTTTTAAAATATCATATTCTAGTTTTTTATATTTTATTATCTATTTATCCTTAAAATATTTTTTCAATTTTTTAACTATCCTTTTTAAATATTTTATTTTATATTTTTTAATTACTTTCCTAATTATCAAACGTTTATAATTTAATAAGCTAGGTTAAAAGTTAAAAGCTTCCGGTTATCACTTTTTAACTTTCAATGTTAGTTTTTCAATTTTTATCTAATTTTTTATCTAATTTTATCGAACATAACCTATAAATATATATAGACTATTTATTATTTATTTCCCTGTTTAAAAAAAATAATTTAATCTCTATACTTAAAAACATCTCATTTTCACTTTTTTTTTAAAAAAAAAATCTCATTTTAGTTCCTTTGTAGTAACTAAAAATACTAAAAAGGAAATTTTATTAATCTTTTAACTAAATCAGGTAAGTATTTTCCTAATTACTTAGCATAAAAATAAATAAATACAATTTAATTATTCTGTTTCCTGAAAAGAACGTTGAGGGGGAATAAGGGATGATGTAGGAAAGCGGAAAAACAAAGACCACATGGTAAGAAGGAAAAACACCAGGTCAAAAGGACAACACGTGGAACTGTGCAAGAGACAACTAATTAATAGATAGATAGGAATAGGAATGAGAATAATGGAAATAGTCAAATGCTCTAATTAACCAACTTCAAAAGTAAAATTATTTTTATTAAAAAAATTTGTATCTCTTATCATTTTTATAATTAATATTTTCTTTTCTAATTTTTAACTAATATTAATATCGTGAAGACGCTAGTTATTCAGACTCGAAGGAATAATAATAATAAAGAAGGAAAGACTGCGACTCTCTCGATCATGTAAGAAAGAAAGAGACTATTATTTTCCCTTCCCCCAAACAAATCCAAAAAAGTAGTAGTAATTAATTATTAATTTAATTTTTTATAAAAATAAAAATAAAAAGCCGAGAAGAAAGAGTAAGGTCATGTTCAGCTTCATTCATTCACACCAAAAAGGTGAATGTGAACACCAAACAACAACAAAGTAACTACACACACTTCGAGCTTCCAAGGAAGGAAGAAGATGGGTGGCGTGACCTCTTCAATGGCGGCGAAGCTGGCGTTCTTCCCTCCGTCCCCGGCGTCCTACAAGGTGCTGAAGGAGGAGGCGACGGGGCTGCTGCTCATGGAGCCGTTCCCGCACCGCGAGAACGTGGAGATTCTTCGGTTCCCGAACCGCCGCGGCACGGAGATCGTGGCCATGTACGTGCGGCACCCCATGGCCAAATCCACCTTGCTCTACTCGCACGGGAACGCCGCCGACATTGGCCAGATGTACGAGCTCTTCGTCGAGCTCAGCATCCACCTCCGCGTTAATCTCATGGGGTATGTATGTATGTTAAGTAAACTCTTATTTCTTCAATTTTGCTTCTGTGTTTTGGGATTCTTGATTCGGGTCTGCATGGTGGTGATGTTGATGGTCAAAGATGATGTGTTGAATTTTTTATCTGGTTTGTTGGATTTGGGACTGTGATGATTTCTGGTTTGTGTGGACCTGGTTCCCTAGTGGACTAAACTTGTGTGGTCTGTGTATTTTTTGTGGGATTATATTATACAGATCAGCTGAATTTGGGAGGGAGTTTGCTATTCGATCGTTTTCAGTTTTTTTTTTTTTTTTTGTACTCAGTTGAATGACCATTGACCAATGGGTGTTGCTTTTGGTGGAAGGGACTAAAAATCGAATCTCTGCTGGGAGATGTGCATACATTTAGTGTTAGACAGTGTCTCGAACAAAATTGTCTCAATATTTGAGACTATACTTTATAGACCCTCCCCTGATAGAATTAATCTAAAGAGCAGCCCCAATAAAGAAAATTATAAAAGGTACTTGAAGTACTATGGCTGCTTATCATTTGGAAAATTATGTTACTAATGTTTTCAAGCATCTTGTATCAATGTATGCAGATATGATTACTCTGGCTACGGACAGTCATCAGGGAAGGTAACTACTCTATGCACTTCTTTATGGTTTCTTCAATTCTTTTGTTCTCAGCAGGGAGAAGCCTCATGAAAAAACTAATCTGGATATTTTTCACAGCCTAGTGAACATAATACTTATGCTGATATTGAAGCTGCATATAAGTATCTGGAAGAGAACTATGGTGTTAAGCAGGAAGACATCATCCTTTATGGTCAATCTGTTGGAAGTGGTCCTACTTTGGATCTTGCTTCTCGTTTACCCCGTCTAAGGGCTGTTGTTCTCCACAGTCCTATACTATCAGGGCTGAGAGTCATGTACCCTGTGAAACGGACATACTGGTTTGACATTTATAAGGTTTAAATTTTTTATTTCCTATTTGCTTGATGTCATTTGATTTGAAAATTATGTATGTGATGTATCTGAACTTAGTTCCATTTTATTGTTTTGCAGAACATTGATAAAATTCCATTGGTGAAGTGTCCAGTGCTAGTAATTCATGTAAGTATTCCTTGTTTATTTTGTTGGATTGCCCACTTCCTATTTTTGTCATCATGATTTCGGTAGTTACTATATTCCTTTAACTGGTATCCAGTTAACAACTTCTGTAATGGTTGTAGCCCTTAAGACAGTGCTTAGTGTGCTAGCTTGGTATTCCAAGTAACAAATAGAATCTCTTTTAATACAAACAACTTGCATATTACTATTCAGTATCTGCCTTTTTCTTGCTGGCATTTGTGATTAAAATCATGAAATGGGTTGACAGAAGGAGGAGACAATTTTTCATCAAACGAGCTAGTTAACACAAGTGGAAATTTGTTCATCGCGACTGATTTTACTGCATCAAATTTAAAGAGAAATCAACCTTTGTTGCTGATAAGCAAACCCTAAACATGAAAATTGTATTCTTGTGAATATGGCAACTTGGCAAATATTGCTTTTCAGTGGTCATTGTTTTGGGTACAAAGCATTTCATGTCGCTTTACTAATCTGACATCATTTCCATACTCTCTTCAGGGAACTGCTGATGAGGTTGTTGATTGCTCTCATGGCAAGCAGTTGTGGGAGCTATGTCAACAAAAATATGAACCTTTGTGGCTCAAAGGAGGAAATCACTGTAATTTAGAACTCTATCCTGAATACCTTCGACATCTCAGAAAATTCATATCCTCGGTAGAGAAGCCACCATCACAAAGAGTGAGTTTCAGGAGAAGCATAGACAGCAGAGTTGAACAATCCAGAGGAAGTACTGATTGCTTTGAAACACCGAGGAAGAGCACTGATCAGAGGGACAAACCAAGGAAAAGTACTGATAGGACAGATAAACTGAAATTTCATGAATTCAAATTCAATAATACAGAAAAGTTAGAGAAGATAAGAGTCCAATTTGATCAGATGGAGAGATCACGAAGAAGCGTAGAGTATAATGATAAATCAAGAAGCATTGAGTTCCAAGATAAATCCAGGAGAAGTGTTGATGTTCAGTTTGAGAGGCCACGGAAGAGCATTGATTGGCTGGATAGAATTCGAGCTAGCTGAACCTCTTGAAGCATAAGTAATATTGGTACTGGGTTTGCTACATGGGAGGAAAAGGTACAAAGATACAGACACAGTTACTTACACCGGGGTTTTAACTTATGGTTTGCAGAATGCATATGTTACACATGCAGTTTCATACTTTCGTTGCAATGTTCATGTAGATTTGGATATGTTGGGACTTGGGATTTGATATCCTTAGTTTTTTCATTGTTATTATTATTTGCAATTGAAGCGACTCTAACCTTGTGTTAGTCATGAGAAAGAAAATGAACATCATGTCAAAGGTGGTTGCTGCTATAATTTATAAAAGTTCAAATGGATTGAATATCCTTATTGATTTTGCCTTCACGTTTCTTATCGCAATTCCTTCCTCTAAAGATTGTGTTACTTGTTTTCAGTGTTTCACTTAGCTTAGTTTTGCCAAAACAACAAATTTGCATGAGTTTTGCCATTACTTGTGTTGCCAAAAAGGAAAATAAGAAGAGAAGAATTCATTGACGAAGTCAAAAAAGTTTATGTTATCGTATTGTAATTATTTAGATTCATTAGAAGTGAGGTGAAATGCAAGCAAACCCTTTCAACTTTATTGACTGATTTGGAAATAGGCACCTTTTACTGTGAAATCTTCTTTAACTAATGAACCATTTCAACTTAGTTATTTGTTATAAACTTTAAATAGATTCTTCCAACTAATATCAGTTAATTTTTTAATGGCAACAGTCCTTTTCTGACACCCCTAGACCCTATTGTATATTTTTAAAATCATTTTTCATTTATTTAAATAAACCTTTCGTTTTCATACATACATACGTACATAAATAAATATATAAATTAATAAACCTGAAAAAAATCCAGAGTCCATCCGCGTGACTGTGTGATGGTCTTCGCTTTTTGACCTAAACTGATGCACATTGAGAAAAAATAATACCTATATAGTACAGTTTAGAAACACTGATTTTGACAGCATCGCATGAAGCTGGCATTTTTATTTGTTTTTTAATACTGCATATTTTTGCTAGTCTAACAAGTGAGATTAGTCTGCATTTTTTTAAAATTTCATTTGAAAACTACCCTCTTACTAAATTGAACTGTACTCTTACTAATTATTCACATCTTGTTTCACTTGACCCAGCGTGTTTGGAGGATACTCTTGTCTAATCTTGTTTCACTTATTACATAAATTTAATTTTTTGATGATTTTGATTTATAAAGTTAAATGTCATAAAACTAAAAGTTTATAATAAAACTTAAGATAATTCTTGACCTGATGTAAAAACTAATAACTAAACGGCTAAAATGCATAATTTCTTTTCTTTGATAATAATTTATGTTTTTCAAAAGTTTACCTTAAGTAAGTTTGTGATAAGTTAATACTTAGTGGAGTTCTTAAAGACATTTTCAGCACAAATTCTACAATAATAGTTCTATAATAGATCACTAATCTAAATATGCACTAAATATTTATATGGTCAATTACTTGATGAAACCTATATATTTCCCTCCTAATTGAAGAAGGTATTTTTTTTTTCCTATCAATTGTCAACTTATCTAATCAACAGGTGAGGTAGAAAGTCGGAAAGCACTTTCAGGTGGTAATGAAAAAAAATAGAAAGTTAAAAAAATTATAAAAGAAGAAAAAAAAAGTCTAGCCCGCGAGGATTTCACATCTTCATGAAAAAAAGAAGCCTTAATTATAAATTTTATCATTTAACTTTTATTATTTTACAAATTTTATCACCAAAATTTTCAATTTTTATGCATTTAACCACTGTAAATGAAAATTAAAAATTTTGACTTTTGACCTAGGTTATAATTATAACCGAAATAAAAAAACCTTTTTATATTAATTATAATCCCAAAGAAGATTCAAAAATAAAAAAAAATAACTTATTACATTATTTTGTTACCAACATGATGGTAAAATACATAAAAATAAAAATTTAAACGATAAAATTTGTGAAGTATTAAAAGTTAGATGATAAAATTTTTACAAAAACTGAGTAATAAAGTTTGTAAAATTATAAAAATTGAGTGTTAAAATTCACAAAATAATGGAAGTTTGAGAATAAAGTTTACAATTCTTAAGATAAGAAAACAAAATTAGTAAATTACAACATTAGCTAATACTTCAGCCAAAAGGCAACATAATAAAATAAAGGCTAATTCCCGAAATAATTGGTGGTGCCCGATGCACTACGCTATTGTAATCCTTTACAACAAGCAAGAACGTCATGCCAGAGTTTGGAGTCAAATGATAACTACTGAACGATACACAAAAATAAAAATAAAAAATGTTTTTTCACGTTGCTTTTGCTGAATTGAAATAACAAACTCTAGGCCTTTCCCAAATTAACTCACCAACTTCTGATCATAATCTAGATTCTTACAAATTTAACAAATTTTTCCTAAATAAAATATACAAACTTATCTTATAAAATCACATTTATGCATGATCGATTAAAGTAAGTTACGAAAAAAAGGGGCATAAAGATTAATAAGCTTAACAATGAGTCGTATATGTTACTCATAAACCACACTAAATGTTCAATAAGTGACATCAGTTTTTGTTTTCACATGCATTTTACGTTTGATAACCACAAACGCGTTAGTTAGAACACTAGATCAGAAGTTAGAAGTGTACAAGTTTGGCCCAATTCAGTATTCAGAAATAGATTAGCACCACACACACCACTCTAAACCTTTCGGTACAATTTCACACTTTTTCTCCAAACCTTTCAAAAAGTGGAACGATCGGTGTTTTACAAAGATAAATTCAGTTATCATAGTGTTTTCACAGTTTTCACTTTTTCAGAATGTTTTTTCACTCCACTTGCAACACAGCATCGAGTCTCAAAACTGGACGTAACCATGTTCCTCACTCTCCTCCACTCCACCACCTCAACTCGTTAATCTGATAGCGTGATCAACATGCAAGAGAAAGATAATCCTTGAAGCATACAATAACAGATAGCATGCATGACACAAAAATTATGCACCTAACTGACAATTCTATATATAAAAAAATATATACAAAGGAAAATTTCTCAAGTTTCCTTCCTTAATTCCTTTCACTTATTATTCAATCCTTTTGCTTCCATACTTGAGCAACACAAACACACATCCTATCTCTTCTTAAGGATTCTCTAAGTGCCATAGTTTGGCATCTTAATCATTGCTCATTGTTGATGCCCATAAGGAACATGTAACTTCCTCATTTATTTTTCTTTTGTTTTCCTTCTCACTTATTAGCTTTCATTTCCCTATATAAAGCCTCCATTGCTCCCTTCTCTCCCCATCTTTTATTGAATTGATTCCAAATACAAACATGGCAATGAAGAAGTTCTTGTGGGTTGTTCTGTCCCTTTCTTTGGTCCTTGGAGTGGCCAATAGCTTTGATTTTCACGACAAGGATTTGGAGTCCGAGGAAAGCCTGTGGGACTTGTACGAGAGATGGAGGAGTCACCACACGGTTTCGCGAAGCCTTGGTGACAAGCACAAGCGGTTTAACGTGTTCAAAGCGAATGTGATGCATGTCCATAACACCAACAAAATGGATAAGCCTTACAAGCTGAAACTAAACAAGTTTGCTGACATGACCAACCATGAATTCAGGAGTACCTATGCTGGCTCAAAGGTTAATCACCATAGAATGTTCAGAGACATGCCACGTGGGAACGGGACCTTCATGTATGAGAAGGTTGGTAGTGTTCCTGCTTCAGTGGATTGGAGGAAGAAAGGTGCTGTAACTGATGTAAAAGATCAAGGCCATTGTGGTAAGCTAAATGATCACTAGTCCCTAATCATAGATCTCAACCTAGGTCTTATTATCTCTTTATCTATGATTTTTTTTCCACATTCGGGTGAATAATATCTGATAATTTAGTTTTTATTTAATGGTGTTGTACTACATAGTCGACTTCACCTAACCAGATAAGACTGTTGTTGAGTAAAAAGCTATAAGGTGGATTTGGTGTGCTCATATAGGCTATAGCTTCTAATAAAATTGTTGTTTGCTTTAAGCCTCAATTTATGCAAATTATATTTTCATTAATGTCTCGTGCAGGTAGTTGTTGGGCGTTTTCAACTGTTGTAGCTGTTGAAGGCATTAACCAAATCAAGACGAATAAGCTAGTCTCCTTGTCTGAACAAGAGCTGGTGGACTGTGACACCGAAGAAAATGCAGGATGCAATGGTGGGTTAATGGAATCTGCTTTCCAGTTCATCAAGCAGAAGGGAGGCATAACAACAGAAAGCTATTACCCTTACACAGCTCAAGATGGAACATGTGATGCATCCAAGGTGCATATTAAGCTAAACTTTTTAAAAAACCAATATATTTGACTGATAACTTGAGGAACTTGAAATGCAAAAATCATTCTTGTTGCAGGCAAATGACCTAGCTGTATCAATTGATGGCCATGAGAATGTACCTGGTAACGATGAAAATGCATTGCTCAAAGCTGTTGCCAACCAACCTGTTTCTGTAGCCATTGATGCCGGGGGATCTGATTTCCAGTTCTACTCCGAGGTAAATATCTAATTCACCTATTCAATGCAAAAAATTTCAAAAGTTGTTTAGAAGCAAAAACATTAGTTACCATTTCCCAGTTCCCTTTACAAAAAAAAGTGGCAATAAGTAGGCTGCTAATTGGACTATTTGCTGTCAACATTGAAGCAAAAAAGTATCTTAATTTAACATAAAAATCATTGCAGGGAGTATTTACTGGTGATTGTAGCACGGAGCTAAATCATGGTGTGGCGATTGTGGGGTATGGAGCAACTGTTGATGGGACTAGTTACTGGATAGTGAGGAACTCTTGGGGACCAGAATGGGGAGAACAGGGTTACATCAGAATGCAAAGGAACATATCTAAAAAGGAGGGACTTTGTGGCATAGCTATGTTGGCTTCCTACCCAATCAAAAACTCCTCCAATAATCCAACAGGACCTTCATCATCTCCTAAAGATGAACTTTGAAGTTTGAATGCTTCCCACAAAATCATACTCTAATTAGCTTTGGTTGTTGTTTTCTATTAGTATCTCAGATTCAATGCCAGTGTATCCATCAATATATTTATGCTTATTACATCCCAAAGAAATAAATATTTTATATGATTTGAGTGCTAGCAATTTCTCATGTAATCTCCTTTCTATGGCCAAGAGTTTCATGCAAAATGATAACTTTACTTTAAAGCATTTATATAGATAGCAATAGATCAACTAGAGTCCAGATTGCAATATGATTTGATCACTTTGAAGATACACCATGACTTTTTTTATTTTTTTGATAATATTATTATATTGGAGTACACAATTGATGGCTGATAGAAGCCAGAGACATGGTGAAGTGTGCAGCAAGAAAGTGATGATCATCCATTAGCCATAGCACCTTATGGGACCAGTGCAGCCTTTTTCTGCAGATTGTTTGTTGATGGTATTCCTCTGCTTTGTAAAACCTCTTTGCTGGAAGTATTTCTGTCACAATCTTCTCCTTCAGTTCCAACTGTTTTGCATCTTTTTATTCCTCGGCTAAACACGCTTGGGTTTCGTTGTAGTAGTATATTCCTGATCTATACTGTGCACCCACATCATTGCCCTGAGATTTATATACACATAAATAAATAACTAAGAAGAAGAATATAACATGTTTTGTAGAAGAAGAATAGCCTCCACAAAGGAGAAGATTTATATACAGTTTAGTTATGAAGAAAATTGAAGTTTCGCCTCAAGGATGATCGGCTTAATAAAAGGTTTGTAATGGTGAAACTCTAATTCTAATTCTAATGGGAGAACAATACAAAAAATATTTTAAAAACTACACTTAAATTCTGTCACTCCACAAGTATATATAGCTAGAAAGTTAAAATTGGATGCAGCTAGATGCACCCAAGGAACTACATCCTAGAGTAACAAAACTCGTATTTTGGTGGTATTTTCTAATTAGAATGAAGTTTCACTTTAGTAAATAAAATTTCGTATAAGATTACAAATTGCGGTCATAGTTACAGTTGTAATTTCGTCATAATTCTTGATATTGTAAGAAACTGTGGACAAATTTAACCCCAAATATGGTTATAAAAACCCCAAAAATCTTGTGGATGCCGTCCAATTTGTGGTCACTAACCTTTTTTTTTAATAATTCACCCAAATCCAATTTGAGTAGGAAAACAACACCTAAAATATCTAAAAAACAAAACCTAGTCTTTCACTCCACAAGTCGAATCCCCCCTTCCTTTTATGTTTTTTTTATCCATAAGATTCCAATTTAAGATATTAATGAATTCAGTTTCACCGGATAAATGAGTTAATAGTTTTCAGCCACAAAATTTATCATTGTATTATCAGTTACTTATAAAATTAAAAAAAAAGTTGAAAATTCATTAGCCATATACATGGCACAATAATTTCCATAGGATATGTTCCTATTGGGGTAATTAACGTACCTGGCGGTTGATGGAAGTTAATAATGAAATTGAAAATGAAACTAGCTTATAAACTTGGTTGGGTGCATCGCGATATTGGTCGAGGACATTAATAATTTATTAATTCACTTGTCTTCAGTGTCTCTCTCGGAGACAAGCATGTATTAGCATTATTTGTTGTTGAAATGGTCAAATGGTATTGTCCTTTTGGTTTTGGCAATTTGGCTGCTTCGCCTATTTTGCTCCATTTCTTTTCCTTGCTAGTACTTTCGATTTGTTGAACGTGTGGATGCCCATCCTTCATCAATTCACAAGGTAAAGATATACATTAATTGCGTGTGTAAAATTGATTTTAAGTCAACGTAAAATTTTACAAAATTGATTTTAAATCAAATGTGAATATATTATAACGTGATTTTTAGTTGAACAACATATCATAAAAAAATAATTTTATCACAAGAAGTTGTTTGAAAACTTGGAAACAAAATTAATTTAAAATGTAAAATCATCAAAATATGCATGTACATGTGTTTTATGTTTGTTATTCATCAAGACAATACAAGCACACCTGGAATACATCTTTGTGACTTAAGGTGATGGAGAAGTTACTTTTAAATGAAACTTGAGTCCAAAATTTAGAATAATGTTTTTAACACACATTTAAACATTTTGGTCAATACAAAAGTCATATTTGACCCATCCTAGACTCTCAAGTTTGGAGCTCTAAATGCAAATCCAAACACACTCTAATTAGTCAAGTTGATTACCGAGTTCCACTTTAAAAAATGCTAGTGTTCCACCTAAGAGAAATATAAAAAGATAACTCTCATTTAAAGTTTTAAATTATTGTTTTACTTAATAAAGACAATCAGATTTGTCTTTATTCATTCTATACCAAAAAAAATATTTATAATTCATTCTACCAACATGATGTACAATAAAATTGAATTTAAATCTCTTAAATAAAATCTAAAATATGAGTCTTATAAATAATAAAAAATATATTTAGGAGAAATGATTTTAATAAAGATAATCAACTAAATTCTACAAAGATTAGTCAATGGATATTTCACCCACCAATAACATGGTGACAAAAAAATTAATTGATTCTAATAGTAAAATCTTAACAATTTAATATTTTCTCCTTTATAAAATTACTCTAGTTATGTATATATTTTTAAATAAACATATGTTTTAATTTATTATATGGGGTGCATTTCTAAAAATTATTTGGGTTTATCTTGTGATATAATTATTTAGTGAGTATTTGAGAATTTATATTATGTTCATAAATTATTTTTTACATTCTTTCTATAAGTTTTTCAAAATATCTTATGAAAACAAATTACACCTTATATAAAAATAATCTAATTCTATTATTCTTTTATTATAAAATAATTTATATAATTATAAATTCATGTAATAAATATTTAATTATAGTATATTATTTATTCAACCTCATAATAACAGAATTTCTATTTATTATAGTTTATAATGACACAGGCTGAAGGCTAAAGCACTAGTTCCAAAGATTATAGAGTAAACGAAAAATGAACCAAGCTTAAAAAAATGGTTGGGTGCATCACATTGATCGTGACTACTGATCATTTTTTTTGCCGCTTTAGAACATACTAACGAGCAACTGTTTGCATTTTTGTAAGTGATCTTTGTTGTTGAAATGGTAAATTATCCTTTTGGCAATTCGACTACACTTATTTTTCATTCTTTCCTTTATTTATTTTTTTTTACCTTTGATTCTTTGAATGTGTGAATGGTCACCCTTCATGAAACGGAAAGATATAGATACAATGGGTCAAGTTAATTCCAAATCAGACGCGAGTGCATCACATTCCAGTAAAACAAAAGTTACCAACGCATCATTAGCTTATAAATGGAGAAAATCTAGGTTAGGATACTATTATTACTGATCAAGTCTAGAATATGAAATTATACTCTTTGGAAATTTTAACTTGAACACATATAAGCTTATTAAAAGAAAGTGATGAGATATAAGTGATTAATATATTAAAATTAAGATTAAATTATTTGAATATTATTTGAGTTTAATTCTTAGTGGAAATAATTTTTTAATCAAATTTTAGATTAGTCAGGATTCATTTTTCCTGATGAATCGGAGAGTCAAGAAAAAAAATATAAGTTTATTAAATTCCTCTAAAAAAATATATAAGCTTATTAAATATTTTCCAGAATATTTATTTTAATATGAAAACTTAAAAAGGTTCTCTTTCTCCCCTTCATCTCAATTTTATGGGCAAATAATGAGTGTTTATTGTTATTAAATTTGAGACACAAGTATCCGGATACAAATACCCCAACCCAAGGCCCAACAAAGCAAAATCTATAGTGCCACAGAAAAAATGAAGGCAGTTTTTTCTTGCACCTCATTAATTGCTAGTTGCTACTTTCATCTCCATTATTTTGAAAACCCCGAAATTGCCCTTACCTTTTTTATAAGTTCTTCTCGACTTTTTGTACCACCGTCTCGTGGGTGGCTCCCTCTCCCTCCGGCAATCACCTTTCACTCGTAGGTCACTAGCGAAGTTATTGTTTGATGTAAGTTCTGAGATTTTTTTTTTTCAAATCTGCTTATATTTCTAGATTGGCAAATATGGAATATAAAAAATTATGCCCTTGAAAATTGGCTTATCCAAAATTATACAAACACAATTCTCGATTAAGTTATATTGAATACATGTTGTTTTCCAGAAAACATAATCCAGAAACATAATTCTAGATTATGTTTTCTCGAAAAAAAACATGTATTCCAAATAACTTAATCCAGAATTATGTTTGTACAATTCTGGATTCTTTGTTTCGTAATAAAGGGTGATGTTTTTGGATGTTCCATATTTGAAATTCGAAATTTCTCTTGGAATGTTCTGAATCCCTTATTCTAGAAGACACTTTTAAATTGAAAATTTTATTCCAAAATGTCAATTCCATAAATGAAAAAGATCAGGTTTGTTATTTTTTCATGCTCTGTCACCCATATATGTTGATTTAGTCTTCGGCAACATCTTTGCAGTGAAGCACAAGAAAAACGAAAGAAGTAGTGCCAATGAAGTACCTTCTCCAAGTGAAGGGTTCACGAACGGGCTCGTGTCAGGTTGGTACTCCTCCAACATTGCGGTCTTAGTCCTCAACAAGTACCTTCTCAGCAACAACGACTTCAAGTACTCCATATTCCTCACCCACGTCATGAACGCGTGCTTGCTCTTTTCCATCACGTGGCTCAAGATTCTTCTTGTTAGCCCACAAGTTACCCAACTATTACACTATCTTTTTTTTTTTTGTATTTTCCATTTGAACAAATTAAGATATCATGTTTTGATGATTACTATTTGCGTTTGGGATTTCTTCACACTATTAGAAAGGAATTAATTATAACTTGTATTTTCAATACTATTGATTTATCCCAAATGTTTAGTTTGGAATGAATATATGACATTGAGATTAGCATGAATATATGTAAAATATCTATCTTTTTTAATTGTTTTTTATTCTAAATTGAATGTGACATTGAGATATTGCTCACAAGTTATGATAAAACAAATAATCATGATTAACGGAACAATACTTTTAAAAAAATGTTTTTTATTTATTTATTTTTTATGATAATCCGTTTAACTCATCAATTAGTAGTGAGTCGTTTGACCAATGATTTTAAGATTTAACAAGAGGTGAGTCGGGTTGGATTGGCCCACCAATTAAGTGAGCTAAGGTGGGTTAGGCCCAACTAGTCGAATTGACCCATTTTAACCAGCCTAATTTCCTTGTAGACCATATGCTCAAAGCTCTTGTTACAAAGGAACTACTTAATGTTGTTTTCGAAGGAGAACTACTTAATGCAACCATTCATCAATTTTAAAATTTCAATTAATCATAAAGATAAATAGTTATTTTCTTCTAACAAATCAAATTGATATCTCTTTAGGGTCACCAAGATATTGGTATTGGTATGAAATATTTATCGACTTCACTGAAGATTAATTTTCATCGAAGAACCTAATTAATCACATTTAGTTAGTGAAGTGTTCCCTCTCATCTATGTTTTCCCATCCACATGACACAAATATAAAATTTTGCTTGAAAAAATCGAGATTAACTAGTATTACTCGGACCAATTACTTATTGGTTTGATATATAAATTACACAAAATAAAATGTACTAATTACTCAATCATTCAAAAGAATCTAGTAATGACATATGATTTAGTTGTCTGGTAGAGAAGATTTGAACTTTAGATTGAAAATAATTTAGAAATTTATGAGATTTATATTATTTTTCCATTTATATTTATTCATCTTTATCCCTTTCCTTGTCTCTCCCTTATTTCCTTTTTATCAAATATATTTTATTTCTACTTATTTATTTTATTTTTGTGCACTGTATTTTTTTTCTCTCTATGAAAAAGCAGTAGAGTGAAAAATTACATTTCAAATCCTCGTTAGAAACAATATTCACATTTACATTGTGTTTTTTTTTTAAATAAAAAAAAGAGAAGAAAAAAAACATAATTAATCATGTGTTTTATTTTATATGATTAAAGAAAAAATTAAGAAGAAAAGAGAAAAAAATAAAATAAAATTTTCTTTTCCTTATTCTTTTTATTTCCCCTCCATTAAAGCAATAAGAGAAGTGGTAGAGATCATCTCAATGAGTATTATACCTTTCATGCAAAATACCCATAAGGCTATATCACAGGTTAATTAACACCACCATTTGCAATTATTTCTCTATTATTTTGTAATTTTGTATGTAGGGAACATAGCTAATCCCCAAGACAGGGGAGGCACAACTTGCCATTATTTATTTATGGTTCCTCTGATCTAATTTCCTCAACCTGCTTCCTCTAATTGGCAGCGCTAAGGAAGACAAGGCTTTGGCCGATGCCACCTTCCTCACCAGTAGTTTCCACCTTGCGTCATCTTTCATGTTCTCTTGCTAGCTCCATTTTCAATCGAATTCAGGCAAAACAGCAAGGTTAACCTAGACCGAAAAATTAAAATAATAATAATAGGTAAGGCAAGATAATCGTAAGATTAAAAGAAATCAAGACAGTGACAACATAGTAAATTAGATTCACTCATGACCACCACAATATGAATGTTAAATTAGACGATTATTGAATGTTACAGCTTACAAAAACTAAGACAACTAAGAGATTATTAATTAATTTGATGCATTTATTTAATTTGCAAATCGAGTGTGTTTGGATTACTCTTTGGAGATCCAACCCAAACAACAGATGAATCAAAAGTTACCAATTCTCACTTTTTCACAAAATGTGCATGAGTCCGTTCAAAACAAAACCTATAGCTAAGGTTAAACCAAACAACCCTAAATAGTAATGCTATACTGGCCGGTTTAATCATCCTCCACTTGTCCCACTAGCCCAGGTGATCAATGAAGACCAACCTGTTAATTTGTTCCATTATTGCTTCTTTTTAATGGTCATTATTGAAAGGTGCTGTACATCATCAACTAGGGTTATAATAATAATCTTTGTTTGTGGCTTTTGAGGAGGGGACCTCTCACTGTCACTGATGCACGCATGTTTTGCTTGTTCCCGACCATGCTACCGAAACTGAAATAAGGTATAATAAGTAATAACTGTATACTGTGTCGGTCCTGTGCCTGCTATGAATTGCGTCACTGCTTTAATTTGGTCGTGCAAACAACACAACAGCCATGACTTATGACTACCACATACTTAAGCTTGTTATTGTGAAGATAACATAACTACAAGATGATAAACGATCCACTAGACGTATAAAGATGTGATTGTCAGTTACATTCATCCCAGAATATATAAGGATAGTAAGGGTCGTAACAAACAAACCGCAGACGAATATGGAAACTGACAATTGGTACAGGCCATGCACACAACTATACACTACAGAGTTATATTATTTATGCCATAAATTATATAATATCTTTTATATAAAAAAATTGTATCTTTCCTTCACATCAATAATC
Source organism: Glycine max (assembly GCF_000004515.6). NCBI lineage: Eukaryota > Viridiplantae > Streptophyta > Magnoliopsida > Fabales > Fabaceae > Glycine > Glycine max. The sequence continues at coordinate 14,733,316 of NC_038242.2, read as the reverse complement.
TTATCTTACACTCGTTCTACTTTTTTTTTGGTCTTTACTATATATACACCACTTTTTGCACAAAATTCACATACAAATACAGTTTCGATCTCTTTATAACATAACAGGAGGACAAATAAATAAATAATGAGCAAAATTTTCAGCTTGGGTTATCACATGGAAAAGACTAAATTTCTTTAACTAATCACAATTTTGGTAATTATAAAGTTTCTAAAACCTCAACTCTAAATATGCTACGACCTATACTATAGCTATGACTGAGGCACAACTAAGATTTTAGTTGCATGAATCCTGACATAGACAAATGGATCAGAGTGGAGTCTGAAGAGCTGCCACATGCGCTTACACCGCAAACACCCTCCTTTGAGCTTTCTCTGGCAAGTGGCCAAGTGTCGTATCAACACCTGCAAACCCTATCAATTCCCTTGAAGAATTATAACTAAACTTCCTACCACTACTTTGTCATAATATTGACATAACTAACTACGAACCTGGACGAGTAGAAGAAGACTACGAAGACTACTTTGTCATAATATTACTCCGTGAACCTGACGACTCCGTTGGACGTTATGACGTTTTCTAAAACTGGGGATGCCGAAGACTTCAACACAAAATGAAAGGGAACATTAGTTAAGCGAAATTATATATGATGATTGGAGTTTTGAAATTGAAGTTTGAATTGAAGAAAAAAGAAAGAGGTTTAAATTAACCAGAATGGTTGCGTGCGCTGGAATCCGGTTCCCACCGGGAGTATGTAAATAAAGGTCCGGTTCGGGTAAGACCTGGGCATATTGAAAGTGGATTGAGGAAAGAGGGGAACCTATATATGAATATGGAGTAGTAATTGGTTGAGTTGAGACTTGAGAGTGATAGAAGGAGGTTTTGCTTTGGGGGTTGATTATATAGTATATCATGTGGGAGTTACGAGGAAGACGATGAACTCATTAGGAAGAAGTACGATAAGAATAAAATACAAAGTGTCTTTTTTTGAAAAATAAAATAAAATAAATTTTATAAAGTGTTTTTAACATATATAAATAAATAAATGAATAATAAAAATAATAATATTCATCCGCTAACAAGTTGAAATAACTCAAATAATACATGAATAATAAATACACAGAAAGCTCGATCAACTTCAGCTGCTGTCTCTTTACTCACGCACTCTAACGGGTTGAAGCCAATTGTCACTAACCTAACTTCCTCCTCTCTTTTACTCTCTCGGATTATTTTTGAAAAAAAAAACGAAAAGTAAATATAGAATACACATATGGTCAAAATTTAATATCATAAAATTACTTTAAAAATTATGTAACTTTTAAAAAAAAAACTTAAGTAACTTGATGTTTTTAACTTGGAAAATTAATCTTAAACACCTTGTGAGATATTGATTATCTACAGTTTAGAGAGAGATAAGAAAAAAAAATATAAGTGATTAATAAGATTAATAAAGTGATGTAATTGAGAAATAGAAAGATAGAAAAAGAAAATAAAGATGTTGACGAAGTTTTTGTAAATTTGAGGTTTTCAAATATAACTGCTGTCTTAACTTTGATTGCAAACTCACACAATCCCACCTTCCTAAAATTGTGACTCACTCAAACTTAGGCCCGCCTAACCGGATGAATTGTGTGGAAAAAAAGTGGGCCTAAAATATGAAGGCTTTAAATTTGGACTAAAACTTACCTCTATAAATTGCTATTAGCGCCTCATTTCATCATGAAAAACTCAAATTCAAAATGTAATTCATAAAGTGTTGCCAAGATTCCATTACATTTCGGATTGACTTTCCAGAATATAACAGGGTGTTCACGACAATTTATAGAGATGCAACAAATAATTGTCTTTAATTTGTTACAGATTGAATCTTTTAGGCCCAATCAAACCAAACTTGCTATGCCTTAGTAATTAGGATAATAATTACTGAGAAGATGTGCCCAATCATTTAATTGTTTTGAATGAACAATATTTTCCAGTACCTAAGGAGCTTTTTGACTCTAACTTTGAATTTTATGGGGTTGGAGTGATGAACGATCTTAGGATGCTTTAAAATGATTATGGGTTGAAGTGCAACAAGGGCATAGATTTTTCTCTTTTGGCAAGAAAAGAAATGGCCTGGTCAATTTTCTTATGGAGCACTGAAATATTTGATAAAGGAGCCGGTGGGTGTTAATAAACAATTAACATTTCTCGATAAAAAAAAACATATGATATGATGATACTTATTTTGAAAACGAAAAGAGTATGTAATAACTTGTGTGAACACACGAATACCATACTACTTATAGAAAAAAGATCAGAGTATGATTTTAGTACCATATCCAATTATGGAAGGAAGGATATTAGGCTAAGCATAATTGAATTTTCATGCAACATAACTGATTTTCGGTTTTCTAAGGTGCATGTAGAATTGGTTCTCATTAGTGTTGGTTAGGCTATACCAATCTATTTCATGTCATAGATAAATGAAAATTTTGAAAACAGATAAAAGTCACCAGATTCTTGTACACTTTCACCATATTTCATGTCATTTTTGGAGTGAAATTAAAATGTGTGGTGCCTTCCATTTTTCGACAACTTCATCTCTCATTTCACTTGTCCAGAACATATGAAAGTTTAGTTTTTCACTTATTTCGTTGCATCCCTCACTTTCACTCGCACCGAGCACAAGGTAAATAACAATGGTGTATAATGAAATGATGTGCGGAAGTCGCAAATTACTGTTATTTTTACCGATAGTTCAGTTTTCGCTTTTTTTTACCTAAAAGCTAAACCTAAAATTTTCACCCAACTTTATTTCTTCTTATCACCTAAACATTTAACTGTCACTAATTTTTCAGGAAAAAAAAAATATGATTTTAGTCTCTGTATTTTTATTTTTTTTCTTGTTTTTAGTCCATGAAATTTCATATCATTCAATTAATCATTGTACTTTATTAAAAACATGTTTTTAGTCTCTCCTTACCTATGATGTTAACATCGTGACCATTATTCTAGGCAGCTTTTTGAATTAAAAATTCAATAGAAACTAAAGGTTTATTTTTAGAGAAAATCAAAATAGGGAGAGATTTCACTCTTTCTATATATGTTGTTTTCTTCATGCACATGACTCTGAGAACTATGAAGGGAAACTCTCATCCTTATTTGAAAACTGCCTTCAATAAACAAACAAAATCTGAAGAAGATACAAGAATATATCTACAGCACCAACTATAGAATAATGAAGGTGGAAAATCATGATAGAGATATGGAGCCATTAAAAGTTAGACTTCGATGTGTTTGGAAAAGACATTTAATAATTTCATTTAAAAAATAATGATCGATTTTCCATATATTTTTATTATTTTTTTAAAAGAGAAAATAAAAAGCACAATGTTTGCCACATTGGATTCAACTTAATGTCATAAGTGAAGATTCTGTGAAGGAAGAACTAAAAATAATTTTTTTTTTTGTAAAATTTAAAAACTAAGTTAAAAGATATGAAAATTTATCAACTAAAAATAAGATTTGATGAATGTATACCGACTAAAATATATTTTCCCAGTTTTTTATTATTAAAACATCGTGCTTGCGTATTTGTTTGTACTTCAAAAAACGAGTTCCCTGTAATTGCGGCATGAAATTGCAAATGAACCAAAAACCAATTATATTTATGTACCAACCGAACTGTCGATATTTTAACCAGGATTTACTGTGGGATGAAGACTTTTATGACTTTTAACAAGAATTGTCTTCTTGAGTTCTACTTTGTAGGTGTCAATGTAAGTTCTGATTAAACGTAATTAATATGTTTTTTAAAGGTGTAAAAGATATTAAGCTAATTGTATTAAAAGTTGTTAATACATTTGATATTTGAATTTTTTTAATTAAAATTTAGAATTTGATCTCTGACATGGAGTCACAATTGGGTGATTTATTGTATGACTTTACTTCAAAATAGATTGACCCGATAATAAATGATTTATTGGATGTTAAATAAAAAAATTACAAATATGTTAGGTTAAACACAAAAAATTAAATCAATTGGGTCCTTCATAATCTAAACTCTAAAATAACGATCAAATTCTAAGCTAATTAATTTTTAGAAATATATTAAAAGATAAATTGATCTCTTAAATATTAAGAGACAAAATTGTTAAAAACTTGAGAATTAATTAATTTGATCTTTTCTTTGTGTTTCGAGAAGATTCATTTGCATTTACTCAAAAAATTGGATTTACATTATAATTTTTGTTTACTTTTACATTCAAAGTGACATTGGTTAACAATATAAAAATATTTATAATATAATTGTATGAAAATTAAACTTTAATTTTTTTTCCTTATTTTTTTCTAGCAAAAACAGGAAGAAAAAGACAATCAATCATTTACTCAAAATTGTTTTCAATCCTCTTACAGTATATATTTCTCGTGTTATAACAGTGTGACCTATTTTTGTTTTTTAATCATTATATTGTCCTTATTTTAAATTTTAAATAAAAAGTAATTAAGAAAAATGATAAACTTATAATATTATCCTCAAGAAAATAGTACTATAAAAATACTAAAAATTTGCTTAGAGCAGGGCATGGGCAAAGCTGAGCCATGCATCCGCCCACCCCACATAAGCTTCTTCTACTTTCTTTGTCTGCTTAACTTTAAATTTTATTATTAAACTTTTTATTTTACAAATTTTATTATGTAAGTTTTTTTTCCAAATTTTATCATTTAATTTTCATAATTTTGCAGATTTTATTATTAAAGTTTATTTTCATAAATTTTACCATCCAACTTTTAATATTTTACAAATTTTACTATTGAAATTTTTTATTCGTGTATTTTATCATCATGTTGGTTACAAAATGATGTAAAAAAATCATTGTTTTAAATTTTTGTATATTGATTGTAGTTATAACCAATATGAAAAAAATGATTTTTTTTATATCGATTATGGTTATAATGGATGTAAAAAATCACTTTTGTATATATAATTACAATGGATATCCTAAGTCAAAATCATTTATCTTTTGATAAATAATTTTTAAATTATCTAATTTGGTATATAATTTTACAAAATCACCTAGTTTTGTTAACAAAAATCCTTTAATGATGATAAAGTATACAAAAATTAAAACTTGGATGATAAAATTCATAAAAATAAAACTTAAATAGTAAAATTTATAAAATAAGAAAAGTTAAGTGGTAAAATTTATAATTAAACCGTTTTGTTTTATCAACACTAAAGAGAACTAGAAAATATAGTGATCTAAAGATCCATGTGGAACTCATTCAGTAGTTTTAATCAGAGCAGGGAGCAATGTGCATGCATTGGTAACCATTAGTTATATAAATGAACAAGCATACAGCATACTAGTACAGTCGATGGGGTCAAATGTTGCTACTCAATGGTCCCTTTGGGTTCCCACTTCACATTATTCAAGATAGTGAAACGGTTGAAGCCGGGAATTGAAGCTATGTCAAAATGTGGTTGTAGCCCAATTTAAATCTTTACCCAGAAGCCACAACCACATCAAATGCCACCGTCAAAAGAAGTTCCACTTGAGAGGCGCACCCATGTGCAGTTTTTTTCATCGTTTTCCATCCTTACGCCTAATTTTGTCCTAGCTAATCCTTGGTGGCGTGGTCACCTATCTTCTCCTCCCCCATTCAATTGAACTCATGGAAAGATAGTGTGTGTTGTTGCAATCGAGCATGGAAAGGTAAGTGTGGTGTTACAATCGAGCATTCTCCCACCCCTTTTCCTTTTCTTTCTTTTTGGCCCAATATATATAGTACTACTACCACTTTAGTGTCTCCTTAATTAGCTTTACTTAGGATCTGTATTTATCCCAGTCAAATGTGCTAATTAAATTAGAGTCCCGTGTAAGTCATAAATCAAGCACATTGTGTTCATATTGGAATCAGTTTTATTATTTAAACATCAAATAACTAAAACTATGTAGTACTAACACATTTGCAAAATATATATTAAAAGGGTACAACAAAAGTAATCTTAATTTTAATGCATAAAAAGCATTTTCTTGTTGGAATCAGTCCTAACTAATTTGGCTTTTCTAATGGGAAATATCAACGCTCAAAAACATTATTGGGTAATTAACAAAGTAGTAACAAGGGAGGTATCATAAATATATTACATATCAAACGGACCTCTAATCAGATTGTAGTAGTTCCTTCTTTTGTACGATTGTAAACAGTTATTTGGGTAGTTGATCTTTTTAGAATGCTTCAATACATTTAAATGAGCACGATTGATGGGATTTGAATATTTGATGATTTTCTTTTGTTTTGGATTGGATTAGATTAGATTTTCTAATATTGTGTACGTGCCTTCGCTTTATTCATGATCTTAGTCTACAAACTGTGTATTTGTGTGTCTGCGCATGTGTCTATCACATGGAACGAGAGACAGACAGAGGAGTTTAACATATAATATAGTATAGAAGCTATAGAAACTACAAACTTTCTATTATAATATAGTAATAATATCAACTCTTCTGCACTTGTTTTTGTCTTAGAAGTTGAGATTCTTCAACTGACTAATTGGTTCCAAGAGTAACAAGTGGAGGTTGTAATCATGAGCAACTCAAAATTGAAAAAAGATAAAAAAAAAAAAAAAAAAAGACAAACAGCAGAAAACAATCTAAGAAACCCCAAAAAACCGGGGAAAAGAGTGGAGAAATATGGAAATCCAAGGAAAAGTAAATACAAAGCTAGAGATCCACTATATATATGTAGCCCTTTCCCTTTTCTGTTTCTTTTTTTTTTTGGAAAGAATGAATAAGCCAGAAGAGAAGTTGCTTGATTGTTTGTCAGCAAGGAGAACCTTTCTTACAACTGAGTGCACCAGCACCTGTTGTTATGGAACCAACAAGGGAAGATGGTCTTGCACTTAAGCTAGAAGCCCTTGCATAGCTAGAGGAGGCTCCAGCACCCGATGATGTGAAAAACGCACCGTTTACTAACAAGTCCCCTTCTGACCTCCAATTCCAATCCTGCCACTCACTCTCTGGCGCATCTTCACGTTTTGTCACCTAAACATTATTTCTTCCATACCTTTAGTACATATGATTACATATAATATATAGTAGTACAATATTTAGTCAACATAGCATGATTCATGACATTTACAAAACAATTAATCACCTCTTTGCTGAATCTGTCATCGGGTGCAACAAACCTATTGCCTTGGCAGTTGATGGTTGGATTAGCACTTCCACCAATGGCATACATTTCCCAGTGAGTATAATCATTGTTCACCACATGGAAATACCCAAGCCTACACCTGCAAATTGCACATGTTTTTTTTTTTATTATTAAACTTAACCAATGTTACTGGTGTTATAAAAGTAACAAGTAATCAAGAGTATGATTAAAGACTTTATTAAAGAAAATTAAACTGTTAAGAGTTATTTTTTCACCATTAGTACAAAATATTCATTAAATTTACTGATATCTAATGACTAATCTATGTGAGAATTTTGAGTTTTTATTTAAAAAAAAGGAGCTCAGACTATCTGGTACCACTCAGATGGTGATAGAGTAATTTACCTTGGCATCCTTTGAACAAGGCCTTCACCAAAGTGGTTGAAAGCAATAGTGACTTGCATGGCCTTGTCCTGGGTGTAAGCATCGCTGTGACCCAACAACATGACCTTATCATGATGCGTCATGTAGTTATTAGAAATGGTAATAGCGGTGGAGCCATGGATGGCGTCGATCAACCCATCGTTACAGTTAGAGAGCGAGCAATGGTCGATCCACACATGACTCCCTCCGAAGATCGACACGCCATCGCCGTCCGACACGGTTCTCCACCCGTAGTGCCGTGGGGAGTCCCGCACCATAGCGTTCCCTCCCTGTTTGCAATCGTGAATGTGAATCCCATGGATGATGACGTTGGTCACGTACTGTATCGTTATGCATGGACCCCCAGCAACGTGCACGCTGGCGCCTCTTCCGTCGATGGTCTTGAAGGAGTTCATGAGAAGCTCCTCCTTCAGCTGGATCACCATGTCTCTTGCGAAGATTATCCATAAGGGCTCGTCTTGGATCACGGCGTGCCGGAGGCTTCCCGGCTTCGGGTTTACGGCATCGTCATCGCCGTCGTCGTCCACCACGTAGATCTTGCCGTCCCTGCCGCCGATGGCGTTCTTGCCGAACCCGATTGCGCAGTCAGCTAGCCTCTGCCTGTTCTGCTCCCAGTTGGGGTCGCACCTCCAACAGTCATCAATGGGGTTGCCACTGCCACACCAGAGGTAGCCCAAGTTTCTCCTAGGCCTTGCTATAGACCCATTTATTTTCCTGCACCAAGAAATTAAATTAACAATTATTGCCTTTTATTCAATTCTTTTTTTTAGTGAATATAAGAAGAGTATAAAAGTTTTTTTTTTTTACAATATCACCCAATTTAATCAGAAATTGTCAATTGTTGTTTAGGATAAATTTATTGATTTTTATAAAAAAAGTTCTTGTAAAACTAATGACAATGATTAAAGAATTAAAAGAAAAAAAATATTTGTTATAAAAATTATAACAGACCACAAAAAAAAACATAAATAATATTATGTATTTTAATAAAAAAAAATCTTATTTTAATTCTTTAAATGGCCCTTAACATTTGACTACAAAAATGATGTTCTGATTGAATAAAAGTGTACAAAATGTTACTGTATAAATTAAACTAAAAAATAATTATTTTTCGGGGGACTTTTTGTAAAAATAAAGAATTATTAAAAAAAGAACTCCATTTAAAATACTAATATTTTGGAAGCATTAATGTTGTTAAATGATGGTGCACTGGTCATAGACAAATTGTGAACATAGGCACGTTATTTCTACTCATATAACTTGATCATAGTAACAAAAGTAATCACACTCCTATTACTCTGACAAAAAAAAAAGAAGAAGCAGAGTACTGCACAACTGCACATGTAAATATAAGTGGGTGACATGAATCTGTGGTGCTAGCTAGTGAGTAACTTTACCTGTTGACCTCTTGTACGACTTCTTCAGGGTTTCGAACTGGTGAAGAGGAAATGAAGGATGGAATGAGAAGGGAGAAGAGCAAGAAAAGCAAAGACAGAAGAGTGCTTGTCATGGTGCCTCCTCTTTGCAAAATGAGAGAGAAAGGAGGGAGGTGAGGAGTAATGTTAGTAGGAGGGGGTGTATATAAAGAGAGAAAAAGCAAGGCTACATGGTGTGATTAAACTATACACATGGGACCCACTTGCATCCTCATTTCTGTTTTTACGAGATGCCTATTGGGTAGTTTCTGCCGTTAAGTGAGGCCCAAATGATGGTAGAAGATCAAAAGTTCAAAACAGTCAAAAGAAAAAATTCCATAAGAAAAAGGGCATATACAGTAAACTCATTACTTTATTTAACTATACCATAGATGTGAAATGTATACAATGTTTGGTAAGCGTACACTTTTGAGAGTAGAAATTCAATTAAACTAACAAAGGGATTGAGTTTACTAAAAGAGATTAGTCTCTCATGACATAATAAATTAAAGTTGAATTTTTTGTTAGAAATGATATTCATATTTAATAGATAATTCTCTCTCAAACAAGATTGTCTTTGAAGGAAAAATTGAAAAATAGATTAAAAAAAAATCAATCAAGATGTAATTAAAGTTACTTACATAATTCTACAACTGCTCTCAAAGGGTGGTTAATTAATTTATACCAACCTCATTAACTAAGATGAAGGTAGAAATTGATTGTACAACAGCATGGGGGTCCCCTTAGGAACCCAAATGTGGACGTATTCAACAAAGTTCCTTTATTTCCTTGTCATATTAATATTTCTGGCATAATCGTTGAGGATAATGAAATTATGCGCGGGAATCACTTAATGAGTAATGGGCACTTTGATTAATTAAATTAAGTAGTATTAATGAGACTGAAAGTAGAAGCATCATCAGGGAAGGCTTCGCGTATAATGAGTACTAGTGGACAATGCTCAATTAATAAAAACTTAACTAATATTGGTCGTGAAAGTAGTATATAAATTCTTCCTCCACCCGTTGATATGTGTACAGTATATTCTTTTGGCAGCAATTACTTTATATTTTGACTTCGATTGAGATTGTTTGAAATTAAAGATTTACCTGGTGGATAATATTGACTTGTTTGCTCTGATGGGTCCATCTCTTGTTTTTAAGTTCACGAGGAATTTTGGAAGATCTGGGAGAAGGATAAATAAGTAAATTTCTAAATTTAATTTTGTTACATATTTAATTATAATATAAATTTACTTTCTATTAAGTGAGTTCATGGTTAGCGCATAGATTATCAAATAAATTGATATATGACTAATGAGTTCATATCAGTATTAATCCAATAAAATCATGAGATCTCTAATAGATTAATTCAGTAAAAAAAAAAAAAAAACAACTCTAATAGATTAATATAATAAGAAATACATGGTTGTAATTTTTAGGGTAAAATTTATTTTAGGTCCTCCAATATGATTAATATCTGTATTTGATATCTATAAAAAAATTGTATTATTTTCATCGCTTTAAATTTAAAATGTATCATTTTTTATGCTTAGCTAAAAAAAAATTCTTCTCCCAATCTAAAAGAAAGACTAAAAGTTTTATATATTAAGAAATAAGGAGATTTGATTAACAAAATCTTGTAAGACTATCTATTCTTATTTGAGTTTTGCTTTTATTACTCATGTTATTTAGACAAATAGTTGATAATTATGAGTTTGGATATTTATTTAATTAATCCTTGATAATCCATATAAATCTATCTATGTGGGCAATGACAATAAAATTATAGTAAATAAGCTTTTAAAACTTTTAAACTATAGCTATAGATTGATTTTCAAATCGTTTTATGTAAGACATAGTTACACTGTCATTTAGAGGGAATTAAGACATAGTTTGGATATTTGATTTATATTTTTAGTTTGGATAGATTTAGTTACTCTTGTTTATTTTGAAATAAATAATGTTAGTCTTTTTTATAATTTAAATATTGTTTGTTTTGGTTGTATAATTCAAATAATTCATATATGCTTGATGTTGATAGTACCTATAATATAATATTGCAAACAAATCCACATGATAAAAATTAATCTTAAATTAAATGAGAGTACTGCTGTCTCTATGACATAGGCATAAGCCATATCTTTAAGCATGGAATAGAAAAGTTTGTGCGAAATAAAATTCTTAAACGTGTTGACTGTATTAAGGGAAAATGAATAAACATGATAAACTTAGACATAGGAAGAGGTAAGGATATCTTAAAACTAATTAATGCATGTGAGTATTTGTGTGATACACTCCTTATGAGATGATAGAATTAAAATAAATAAAAACCCATAAAAATAGTACTTTACTATGTTCTTATAAAATTATTGGAGGTAATGTTGCTTATACTTAAATCATGATAAGTCTTGGTCTTTATTTGTGTTTTAGTTTTTGAGGCCGAAGTTAAATTTCAATTAAGAAAAAAGATAAGGCTGGAAATATATGATTGTAGTTCTTGATCCTTTTTAATATATTAAATCACACATTATTTTTCTTTTCCTAATTTAGAAGAGAAACTAAGATTCTTGATCAAGAAAGAATTATAATACCACTTTTTTTTATTCATCATTGACTATTGTTACTTTTAATAAATAAATAAATAAATAGGAAGGAGGTAAGAAGCAAATACAATATGCCACCTTTTGCTATAAAAAATAAATTAAATTCTTAATACAAAATGTATTATGTATTTTTTTTGTGTGTGAATTTTAACCTTGCAGTTTTAGTTGTTGTTTTTACTTTTTAATCATGTTATTAGTGTAAAGTAATCATTAACTATCAACAACAATTAACACGTGTAGTGACTTATCTCTTTTAATTAAGTTATACAGAATTTAAATTTTGATTGATCATTGAGGATGAAATAAATTATATTAAAAGAAAAATATTTATTGTATGTCATAAATCTGACAATAATTTACCACTTATCTTTATTAAAGAACTTATTAACTAACAACTTTTAGTTGAGTCTTTCTTTCTAACAATTTTTTTTTTCATCCATATATGTTTCAAACACAAGACCTTATTCAAAAAAATTAAATTTAGTATCACTTGAACCAACAATTACTTCTAATTGTTTTTTATGTAGATCATTACAAGAAAAATAAGATATAAATGGGAGTTAATGGAAGACAATTTGATTTACCAAATAATATACGTTCTTACTTTTGTCGTGAATCTTTCAAAGTCAATATTTTTTTCCTGAAGTACGAACTCTGTTTCTTTAGTCCATATACTAAATTACTAATATAACAGAGTAATATTTTACAAAACGTATGCATGAACAAGATGTACTGAAATAATATACTCTTGAAGAAGAACACCAAAAAATATAATACTCTTGAAGAAAGAAATGGAAATTAAATATTATAATGTTCAGCTTTAATCAAGCCGTGGACAACACCCTATGGCTTTTTATTTTGTTATTGGATAATTCATGTCATCTCCTCCACCATGCATGCCTGCTGTTAAGCATATTTGGGCTGATAGAGTGGTTCTCCCAAAAAGAAAAGAAAAAAACTACCATTGAAAATGCTTCGACTTTAGTCATTGTAGGAATCTATACTGAAAATTAGATAGGGACACCTAAAAGGACACATAGAGGAAGAAAAAAAATAAAACTCTCTCCGGCTATATTATTATTTGTTCGATCAATGATATTCTGGATTTCAAGGGTCCCCCAACATTTGCTTTTGCTTCTATGTGAAAGGGAAAACAATTGTCTTTACTTGTAACTTATTAGTTTGTTAGTCTTTTGTAGCCAGGAAAAAAAATAATTTCTCATTTTTTTAACCATCTAATTAATCTTATAAATACTATTAAAATATAAGGGTGACATAAAGTTCAATATGACGTAAGAATGAAAAGATTAAATATCATATAAATGATGATAAAACTTATAAATCTAAATATTAAAATTTTTTTGTTAAAGTGTGATATTAGATGAATTTTTAGGTTGTAGATTTCTTGTATCAAAATAGTGATACAAGTATTTAAAGCACGTGAATTCTAATGATAATCATCCTAATGATTCACACTTGAGGTAAAAAATAAGTCTAGTTAATTTTTTTTTACAAACACAAGTGAACATGTTGAAAAACCATTGAAATTAATAATGCCCATTACCATTATAATAATTAAAATACAATGACTATCAACATTAGTTTCTAGGAATATTTCTTGTTGGCTAGATGTAATGTTAAGTTTTTCACTTTTAAAGAAATGGAATCTTCTATGATTTTTTTTTGCACTCCAATAAATTCATTACGTTTTGACTGATACTCGTATGCCTTATATAAAAGCGGATGCGCAGGTTAAATTATTTCGTTTTTTTTTAAGAAGTGCATATTAAAATATTTTAACGATTTTTTTATAAACTAGGTTTTAATATATTATTTTTTAGCGTATATCATTGTTTACTCGTTAATACTTTATTCAAATAGCTAGTAGTTTTTCGTACTAATGAAAATATAATTTGTGCGTAGGTTAAATTTGGCAGATCAACCACCTCCTGTTCGAATGTACAACCATATTGACATTCGTACCCAAAAATATATGTTGTTGTTAGAAATGAATATTATTATGAAATCATGAACAAGTTTCCACTTAGTATTTGAGTTGTGCATGTTTTCTTTTAAAATACAAACCGAGGATAATATGAGTCACGTCATAATTGAAATGGTAATTCGTAGAATTTTTTATAAGATATAGCACTGATAATCACAATTATTTGATCAATATGAATTCAATTTTTCCTTTACTTCCACATCTTTTGACTTAATGCAGTATTATCTTTTATTGCTTCTTTTTTGTAATGCCCCCCCTTATAGTATAACAGTAATAGAGGATCCATCTTTCTTTTCGCCAAATAACACTACAAATATTTTTGTGATTGAGAAACTATCTTTAGAGTATAGCTAGCTGGGACATAAATATTAGGATTTGAACCTTTTAACACGCACGCATATATAGAATTTACTTGATGTCACCACTGTTAACGATGCAACTATTTAAGAGAATGTCCATTAATTTAATTAGAATGCAGATTAAAATTGGAAAAAATAGGAATGCGACTGGATTAAATTATTTAAGCGAATGCACATTAAATTATGTTAAATTAAAATTATTGATCAATTTGAAGCAATCATATAAGAGTATCTTAAATGCTAATTGTTTACCGGATTTTTTTATTGTAAGATATGGCTGCTTGATTATTATTTTTCATTAGAGCATGTTTATCTGCACAAATAATTTCTTAAAATTAAGATTGGCATCTTATACAAGATACGGAGCTTTAATATTTCTTAAGGACTTTTATACACATTAATTAAAAAATTAAATTAATATTTTACTATGAAACAAAAATTAGTGAAAATAAAAATATAAAAATGTGAATTACTTAATCTTTTTAATTTATTATTGAAGTACATTTATGTATAAATTGCTTAAATATATCATAGCACAATGGATCCACTTAAATTGTTTTAATATAACATAAAATAAGAAGATAATGCATGTTAACACAAGTGGTTAAGTTCTGAAATGAACTTCCATCTTTCTCATAAGTATGAATTCAAGTTTATGCATAGTAATCTTTTAGGTCAATTTCCGCTTGTAGTCTTAACATGACATTTGTATCATGCCCAATAGTATTTAAAGTATATATTCTTACTAACATTTTTAAAGATAAAAAAAATATAACATAACATGGATATAGTAAATTGGGAGAGCGCTCTAATGAGTTTGATTAATTTATAAAAAGAAATTAAAAACAAAAAGTAGCATGGGATTGTAGCTAAGAAAATCCAGAATTGGTGAACTAAAATAAAATATTAAATTCTAAGAGAGACAAGGATATGATCATCAATGAGTATGGGAGAAGGAACTGAAATTCCTCTACGCTTGAAATTGACGAACGATGTTATGTGGCCGACCACTACAAAAGCCGAACAACATCAGCAGAATCGATTAGAAGTAGAAGACTGAAGAACCCTACCCTTTTCCAAGCCCATTTTAATATATTGAGTTTATTTTTTATCCACTATTCATATGTTTTTTCCACGTTGTTAATTAATTCAAATTTATTTTAAAATAAATTTTAAAGTATAAATAGTATAAAACTCAATAATTTTATCAAATATAATAATTTATTTTAAATAATATATATTTATATTTATAATTATATTTAATTAAATCTATACTATAAATATTATTGATACTGTTATTTAGTTAAATATACATTTTATTTTAGACCGATTGTAATTTTGGTTATAATTAAATTGATGATTTAGGTAAGAATTTTTAATTATAACATTTTTCCTCTAATTTTATAAATTGACGATTTTAGTTCATTTGTTAAAATATTAATTAATAATTGTGATTAACAGAATTAATAGGTTAATTATAAATTATTATTTTTTTATCAAATTTAATTATAAATAAATTAAAAACTTAACAACTTATTATTTATTATAATAAAAAAATTACCAGAAGAAATAAAAAAATAAAAATAAAAATGGTGACAGAAGCACCTGCTGAATAGACTCTAAAAAAATAGTCTTCAGGCCAGCCCAACATATCCCCAGACCCCAATCCATCTATTCTTATGTTTTCATAATTCCCGAACCGCAAACTTCGGCAGAATTTCACAGTTAAAAACAAAAATACTACACCATATAATATTCCACCACTTCATGGCACAATGGCATCCTATGATAATCTAGTAAGAAATTTGCAGCCATTACAAGAAATATAGGTCATGACTTTTATTCTCTTTTAACTTAGCCCCCCTTTTTCTTTTAACACTATATATCAATCCTTTATAAATTAAGTTCCAATTTAATTCTTGTTATCAATAACCAATTTTGATGAATAATATGTTAGTACTACCGAAAACTTTTACTAAGCCATGTTACATGCACAGAAGATGGTAATTCATAATTGATTTGCACACTAGAGGGGGAAATCCAGCTTTAACTAAAAGTTATTTTCTGGGACCAATGTGAAGGTCTTTGTTAAACAGTTAATAATGCAATAGGTTCAAAATTAAAAGCACTAAAGCACAGCCATTTTAGTTGGCTTTGGCCTTTGGTTAAAGAGGTAGATTTTGCTCTACACATAATCAAATCACCTGGTGTTAATTGCTCCTTGTCTTGTTGCATTCTTTCTCATCCTCATAGTTTCTTTGTGGTGCACATGCAAGATGCAACTGTGATTAGGAGTGCACATGTTTCACATCAAAGCCGTCGTTTTCCATTTCTTCATCATTGTGTTCAGAATTTCAGAAAATTATTATCTAATTGATGAATTAGAACTACAGGATCTCCCCAGTTTTA
This sequence comes from Glycine max, assembly GCF_000004515.6. Taxonomy (NCBI): domain Eukaryota; kingdom Viridiplantae; phylum Streptophyta; class Magnoliopsida; order Fabales; family Fabaceae; genus Glycine; species Glycine max. Next base: position 14,716,936 of record NC_038242.2, on the reverse strand, counting down.
TGCTTAAATTCAAAATTACACCCTTTTCCATTTCCTCATTGTTGTGTTCAGACTTTCAAAAAATTATTATCTAATTGATGGATTAGTACTCAAGAATCTCCCAAATTTTATGCTTAAATTCAAAATTACACCCTCCTAAGAAGTTAATTTGTTCGGCAAATTTGGTCAAAGCATGACACATACTTTCCGTTAGGTGATACGTATATAAAAAATATTCATGAACACTTATGTGTCAATCTATATCCAAAGAAAAAAAAAGAAAAAATATAATAAATAATATGATGTAATAAAAAAATAAAGTATATACTCTATGTAAATGTTCATATATCATTTCTCTATGTATCCATGTATTGTTGATAAAAAAAATGTACATTCATGTATTATCTGCATTGAAAAGAAAATTCACATTTTCACCTAGTTATTTTAAGGGTTAAATTAATTAGTTTGTCATTAAATTATTTGAGAATTTTTAGATGAATTTCTAAATTAATATTTTTCAATTGAGTACCTAAATTAAAATAATAAGTTTCTCAAGTTAGTTCAAATTTTTTATTTAGTTTAAGTACTTACTTCAAAATTTTCAAATAGTTGAAAGACCAATTAAGTAATTTAGATTATTAAAAAAAATGGTGTCACTTGTAGAACTATTACGACCAATTAAGTTGGGAAGAAATTTTTTATTAAATGTGGCAAATTAGATTTTTTTTACAAAAATTAACAACTGATAATGTTAATTAATATTTCACACATATATCATCATAAAATAAAAATATATGTCACTTGTAGCAATTAGAAAAATACAAAGCCCTTAAATTCTCTATGGCTAAACATGAGTTTTTTTTTTTTTTAAATCAGCATGGCTGAACAGGAGTAATATATTATAGGAGAAATACTAGTAATATTTTTTATTTTTAATTATTAACTAAAATTTATTATGATTTACGAGATTACAGGTGAAACATATCGAACAGAAAGTGATATTGAATTTTGTTTTAAAAAAAATGAAGAAATACACTTTTTTTCTAGCTATCGTTTTACGAGTAATAATAAGTTTTAAATAAAACAATACATGCTACTAGCTAGCACTCCTTTATTTTCTGTTACAAAAGAAAAGGATGGGATCGAAATAATAGGACCCAAATCAACCATTATGATGCATCATTTATAAAACGTTCAAACTTCAATATACTAGTATTAGGTTTAACAAACATCATTCATTGTCTGAAATAAGTAGAATTTAAAGGCATTTTTATAGATCCAATGGTACAAAAGAGGCATATAACCAACTATTTTTCATCCACAATTGAGTAATTAAGAAGGGTGCCAAAGGTCCCTCGTGTTAACTGGATCGTCAGCAAAAGGCAATTCCAAAATAATGTTCCATGCATCATGAACAGTACTCTACTCTCTGTCCTGCACCAATTCGAATTGGTATAACCATAGATTGGTATAACAAGCTACCTTGTTTTCAACTAACTCAGAAGTTATTAATTGTGACATGAAAGTTGAAAAGATCAGACCTTTAATTTATTTTATTTGAATATTGCGCAAAGAGTGTTACCTGACCATGGGTTTATATTATTAAAGTGAGTTCTACTTCTCTTGGTTAAGTCTTTTTACCGTACACAACCAATAAAAAATAAAATCCAAATTACCATAGGTTATAAATAACCAACAAGAGTTGGATTTAACAAGAAGAAATTAATCTTTTGTAATGTTGCCAATAAGAGCGTGTTTAGATTAATATTCAATCCAATGAAACTAATGTTCTTTTAAAGGCTTTAAGTGTGTAGCTTTTGTGTTGGATGTCTAAAAATTTGTAAAATGTATTTAAAGTGTTTGCAACGATAAATGAAGCACATATTTAATGTTTAAATTTTTGTTAGGCGACATGCTCATATTTAACACATGTTTATATATATCTTAAACAAAATGAGCTCCGAAAGAGTGTAGAAAAAAAATTACTATCTATTAAGATTTTTAATTAGGTCTCAGTCTATGGATCATAGAAATCCTTCTCCCTGTGCACAAATTTATATGTATTATATAGCCGTGTGTATTACTCTATATGTCGCATGAATCATGCTGAAACAAGATATGAGAATTAAAGATAGGAGTATCTCCTTAATTTCCCAAATATGACCTAAATTGTTTTTCCTCATTTTCATGTCTTCTTTTTTTGTCTTTGCTTTTATATAAATATATATGGGTCCATTTACTCCATTGTCTTTGTTTAAATCCATCCCCAACAGCCTCTTGTTGTTAATTAGTATTATTGTTAAAACACATCGCCTATCTGTCATTTAATACCACTTCATCATTATCTGGCATCAATTATGTTCATTTCCTTGACATAGCTGTTTCGTAATTTAGCTATTACCGAATAAAGACAGCGTGATAGCTATGTTTTCCATCTTCTTAATAATGGTGACCTTGCATGAACCGTTTTCAAATTGGAGCACTGTTCATTATAATGTTTGAATTGGTGGGAAGCATGGTAAGCAAACTAAAGCAACAACCGTGCATTGCACTGGTATTATTATCTTCAGGTAAATTAATTTAAAAAGGTTTAACTACGTTTTTAATCTCATCTTTTAGTGTACTCCCATGTTAAAATCTCATAAAATTAGTTTTCCTAATTTTAATTGCTCACGTTTAGTTTTTAATAATTGTTTAAATTATAAGCAAAAATGTAATAGAGATGTGGCATATCATTAATTTATTTGTACGAGTAAACAAATAATATATATATATATATATATATATATATATATATAAAATATTTGAAAAAAATAAAAAATTTAGAAAATCCAATCAGAGTCATTCTGTGTTTTTTATTTAAATATTTTTTATGTTTTTCCTTTGTAAATTTATGCAGATTAATTATAATGATATATCACACCTCTATTACATTTTTGTTAATGACTGATGAAATTTTTTAGTGAGAAAATAAAATTGAACAATTAAAAATTAAGAATTAAAATCAAATTATTTGAATTTGGGAGGACTGAAATCATAAATAGGTTAAAATATGCAGGAGACTAAAATGTATTTAAGTGATCAATACAAAAATATAGATCAGAAGATTATAAAAAATAGAAATAATTAATTTAAAAATTAAATTTGAAATTTGAAAAAGTAAAGGTTAAGAATGTCAACCATTCTTCAAATTAAGAAAACTATATTAAAAGTTAAGAAATTAAGTTATTAAAACCTTGCCAATACTCTTAAAAAAATGCAGTTTCTGAGGTCGGATTCTTTTCATCAACAATCCATAATCCATATTATTGCTTCACTCCTCGTTAATCTATATTAGTGGCTATGTACAAATCGTTTACTTTTCATTGATGTGAGCCAAAAATGGAAGAAGAATAAAAGAATCTGACGTTAATTAGTATTTGAATGGGAAACGGAACTTCAGGAGAAACACATGCGTAGTTACATAATCATTAAAGTTTTGTGGTGTGGTTATGAGATCAATATTGCATATATAGCTCTATTTGGTCGATCAAATCATATCACCCCCCAAAACAAGCATTACTACCTCTCTGCTGCTATCGTGGTCCTTCTGCTTGATCAATTATGCTGGAGGCATGGTTCGTGATTTACAAGTCAAAACCTCCCATGATTAATTATTACATGCAACCTTTATCCATATTGAACAGACAACATTATTTTTCCTGTGCATTTCTACATCTCTATAGTCTTTTTCTTCCTTTGGGATCTCTCCGTTTCCTTATAAAACGATTTTTTAGTATATTTAAATTATCTTATAAAACAATTTTTTATTATAATTAGAATTGTTTAAATAAAATATTGACCAGAGAAAACATTTTTAAAATATATTATTTTCTAAAAATAGTAAGGTAATTCGAAGTATATTTAAATTATCTTATATTGTAATTAGAATTGTTTAAATAAAATATTAACCAGAGAAAACATTTTTAAAATATATTATTTTCGAAAAATAGTAAGATAATTCTAAAGGGATAAAATACTAGGAGAATTTCTTTACTGATGAACTAAAAGACAACCACATAAGTGAATCTAATATCACATTGAACCCAAAATCTTAAGAAATTATGTTAATCTTTCTTATTTATATGTTGTTCAATATGTACCTATTTTTTTTATATGGTACTTGTTATACTCACACTTGCACTATAATAATTTTTCCCTCAAGCATGCATTTCTTTTTAGGGGTGTTCAGATCCAAATTGATCCAAAATAAAAATAAAAAATCAGTCAAAAAAATTGAAAATGGAATCAAACAGATTCTTTTTGGATTTCTTTGAATAATTTTTTTCTCAAATTAGTTGGTTCAATTCAATTTGCAGTTTGTGTTTTTGAATTGGATCCAAACCAAACCAATCCACAACACATGCATTAACACTTGTATTATTATAGTGTTATGCATTTTATTTGTGCACCACTTGAATTTCATAATATTTTGTAATACTATGTATATGAAACTTATATAATGTATATTACTTTCTTTTTTAGATGACTTTTTTAAGATATGTTTGATTTAAAATAGGTCAAAATTTTTAATTTAGCATATTAATAAGTTTTGTAAATTGTTATTAACAATTTGTTAATGTAATTTTATTTAAAATATGAAAATAAAGTATATAAATTTTCATGAAATAATATTTTAATAAAATTTGTAAAATCGAACTGAATCAAACTGTAAAATATTAGTTTAGTTTGATTGGAATTTTATTTTAAATGAAAACTAAATCACATATATTTTTTAAGTTTAATTCATGTTACTTTTCAATAAAAAAAATCAAAATAAAACTAAACTGCGAATACTCCTATTTCTTCCGCATATTCCCTCTCGAGCAAAAGCCTTTTCATCTGGGAGTATATAATGGTGACACTAAAGCTTAGACCTTTGCCACTAATATGCTCTACAAACTTGCAGAGCCAATAATCACATTAATAGAACATGTGGTTTGACTTCTTATCACCAAAAATACTTTCAAGTTTCCACACAAGACATCCCCATACATCCATCTCTAATTTCACGTAACTGTTCTCCGTGAAATTAAACATCCTCAAGAAGACATAAAAAACACAACTCGTAAGAATCTATCATAATTCAGAAGAATTTGGCTACAATAACAACAATCAAGCCTTTTCTCAGTAGATAGGATCAACTACATGAATCAAAAGCTAGGATTAACTATTGAATTTGGTAGCAGTTCAAGAAAGAAATAATAATAAAAAAGCTAGGTTGGTTACCAAGCACCAATGGAGAATACTACTCTTGTTTTGATAAATAACTAGTAACACATTTTCTAACACGATCTTTTTATCACATTCTATCACAACTTTCTTTTGCTGAATTCCTAACATTTCTCCTGACAACAATGTTGTTGATAGAATGAAAAGACGTATAGGCATCAGTCCTTAAGAAACATGGTTAACTAGACCAGCAACTATTCTTCAATTTAATGGAGTTATCATTGTTATTTGATACTACTATATCTTAAGGAATTCTGATTTTTTTTTTATAGTTTCCCCCCCCCGGAGAAATTATTCAAAATACACAGATCATAGAACATGCATTTATATCTCAGGGCAAGAGAGCACTAGATGACATGGCAACCATGCAAACCATCTGATAGCCTAGGGTAATGAACTCAGTACTTGAAGTGAATGCAAACTCTTGGCAAATTACCTTCCCTAAAAGGAAAAAATATTTTTCTTTATAAAAGCAGAACAATCTATTTAAATATCAGGATAAAATAATACAGATATGATTATATATGATATAGGATAACAATTAGTTGCCAACAAAGCAGTGATTTCTCATGGTGCAGTGATCCAATTCTAAATTGCACCGCAGCAAATCAAATATCCGAATCCAAGGCAGAAATTAAGTTTGAATATCCTATACATGCATATCCTGCTAAAGACCAATCCTAAATATCTATACATCTACATCCACTCCTGCTAAAATTACCCTTTAAGACATTTTTACTTGGCAGTCAATTCTAATCATGCATCAATTCAATATAGCTCTTCTGGTTATGAAACATACAGGCCTTTCAAAGAAGAACAATCATCAATTAAGATCATTTGGTATTTGGACAGTGCTATGAAACATACAGGCTTTTCAAAGTGTTGCCTATTAGTTTATAATGCATATCCCTTATGTTTTATAAAACATGTTACGGGAAATCTATTTAAATTCTAAAACAGTGATAATACTTTCTTTCAGATACAATGTTCAGTTTGAGTTATTCAGCAACTGTCTATCTTCCTGGTTGTGTGATAACTGACTTTCTTCTTACATGCTATTTGCTAAAATCTTCTGACACACACAAACGTAGTTGGATTTAACAAAATAGCACTAATCATTCCCTCAAAAATGTAATATTGTAATTCCTCCTGGGCTCCTGGCTTGAATTTCCCATAGAATCAGTCAAACCTGAAACTATATTATCTCAGGTTTCAGTTCCCAGGTACCACTCTTCCCTAAGCCTGATAAAAAGACCTTCAACTAAATACTTTTCTTTCCTTGTTTTTAATTTGCTACAAGCCATCCCTCAAACCTTAAATCACCTTTGAACCTAACTTCTAGCCTACTAAATTCTAATTCCATTTGTGCTACAATGTTGCGAACCCTTTTCGAGCAAGGGGAAGCTCCTCAGAAAATAAGAAGAGGGATTGAAAAACAGAAACTAAATTTGCATTAATTCTTTTCTTCCCTTTTCATTGACTATAACAGCATGGTACCAATCCTACACTAACACACTCAACAATTTCCTAACAATTGTCTAGAGAGGTCTAACTTGGTTATTTCCTAACAATTGTCTAGAGAGGTCTAACTTGGTTGGTTGAACAAGGGTACATGAGTTATTATAAACTTCTTGCATTCTCTTCCATTCATACAACCCAAATTTTTTTTTCCTAATAGCTCAATAACAATCCTCCTTCTAGAATCTACTTGCAGAATCATTTTTACATTATGTGACATAATAAAATCAGCACTAATAATAAAAGGAAATTACTCCTATTGGGCCTAACAATAGTACTCTGAACCTCATTCTACTCTCCGTGACTTCGGCCATCGGCAATAACATACAACCAACACATTCAATTCAACTAATCTAGCCAATCTTAATGCTAGACTCAATCCAATTAGGATTATAGTATGCTGAGGCTGAAAGCTCATGAAACATTGGTAAAAACCAAAAAACATATATAGAGCAAACGGTGAAAGCCGAGGACTGACACAAATGAGTACAGAAATGTATTAGATAAAGTGCCTGACAATAACCCATTAGCCTAATCTAAATAACAATTTTCACTCACTTGATGTAGAACACATGAACATTGGTTATAAAATTTACAGGACTCTGATCTATCTAGTATAAAAAAATACAAAATCAATTATATTGGGCACATATTACATATACGAGGAGTAATATAAATTTGAGTTCGTACTGCGGAATTGATATTTATTGTACACAAGGATGAAAATTTTATATAAAAATATCATATTAATATATAAGTAAAATTATAGATTAGATGAGAATACAAAGAGTTTACAAAAATATTAGTATGTAATTATTAAAATAAATATCTATATTTTGTATTAACTACACAAAACCAATAATTAATTAGTCTACCCATGCATTGCATGCGTTATTAAACTAGTTGTAGAACAATTCCATTACCCTGCTCTCGTATCCTTTGACATCATATTTATTGTATATACTCTCCACCAGAATTAGATCTCATTGTCTTATGACCTTTCTTTAATTAGTTATCAAAATATAAATTTCTCAAGCGCATTAAATTACTTCTCTTAATCAAAAAATAAACCATCTATTAGTGAACAATAGTCTATAATCACAAATGATTTCTAGAAGATTTGAACTTGTAGTTGTAGTTATCTCAGTAAATTTCTGATCTCACGTCTAAGTTCTAACATTAGATTTTATTTATTGAACGATAGCTTGCGACAGAAAAGGATAAAATACAGTGTTGCTGTTTAACAGAATCTGACAAGACGTACTTGTATTTTTTATATTTCGTGACTAAATTTTCTGTTACATGCAAGGGTCCCCAGTAACAAACTACAGCCGTGACAGATTCTTATGAAAAAATGCCTATAGTTGACTTTTATACATACATTGGAATCTTGTACGTAAATCTTTGTACATTTAATTGATTGAACTATACGTACGTACCATAGCGACCACATTCGAACTAGCGAGTTATCTTGTCCAAGACCACTATAAAATTGTAGACAGATATTCTGAACACTGAACAGAAAACAACGTATCAACGATGCAGTTGTTGGTTTCATAGAATGGTCCTGATATGATATGAGGTAACAATTCTTGAGTCCAATAATGGAAAAGTTGATAACTGTGTAATGGAGCACTTGCTTCAAAATTAAGCATTATTATGGAGGTGAATAATGCAGCATTGCAGCATGCATGTCACGCGGTACTTTTGTAATAAGCTATTAATTATGAGATTCAAATTATATTAATTTGTTTTGTAGATAAGGGCTGTTTTGATTGATTAGTGTCATGTTTATATACTTTTTGATTGTTCTCACTTATATACTTCACCAACTACTATTCACTTAGAGTGTGATAAACAAATGAGATTCAATAGATCTTAGATAGATTCATGTAAATTTTGATCTAATTTAATCTTATAAAATCAAATTGTAATATAAAAATTGTTTCTCATTTATAAACTTAATTTCAGCAATGAGACTTTAACACACGTTTTTTGTTCACAGTTACCCACTACAAAATCAAGACACCCCTCTTTGTCCATAATTACTTAGGAATGACCACATGTGAGATGAGTTTCCAAAATTATGTGTTGAACAAAACAAACGTTGGTATAAAGGTCTTTCGGTGGTCCTTCGTTATTGTAACTTTGTAAGCCGTATTGAGACATGTGACATATATATATGCTCTGACATGAGGATGAGTAACGTTACATACTTACATTACGTCTCTCTAAACGTTATCCAGTGATCAAGAAATCAACCATCGCCCCCCGACCAAATTTTTGTGTAGCTTCGAAAAATTTGGACCATAGATATGTAGAGTACCAAAATAAAATAAAGGACATTTTCACGGTCTTTCTCATTCTTCATAAGCAATTGGGTACACCAGAATGCGTACAAGCTAGGCAAAATTGTTTGCATATAATCTGTCTCCATTTCATTGTTTTATATGTTTCCAGATTCTAATGAAAACATGCAGTGATATGGTTTTGCCTTGAAGGATTCCGTTTCGAAAAAACATATATGCACAAAAGATTTTAGAAAGAATCTTGATTTAAAAAAAAAAGTACCATAATAAAGGTGGTATTTGTTCAATATTCAGAGATAAACAATGTTCTTTTTTTATTTATAAGTGATATAAACAATGTTCTGTCTGCCGTTTTTGGTATCTGTTCAATATTGTTCTCAAATATCCGATAAAAATTGGATGTTCTCCTAACATGTTTTTAAATAGGCTTAACATATTTAAAAAATTCAAGGTCTGAGTGATGTTATTTGTTATACGTTTTATTTTTATTATAATTAACTATGAGTACTATTTTTTTCAATAGCTAAATATTTAAATTAATTACGTACAGTTAATTAGTTAAACATATTATTTAGATTAATTAGTATAATTAATTACCCAAAGGTCACCCAAATTTCACACGTATACGCACTAAAATAGATTTTAGGGGGAAAAAAGGGCAACCAAAATGTTGTGGAATCTCTAGCCAACCTCGATAATTTAGTTTTGTATTTATGAAATTTATCTAAATTTTTTTACTATAATTTTGAGTATTATTTTTTTACACTAATTATCTAAATTAATTTCTAAAAAATAATTACTTGAATTGATTACTTAATTTGTTCATTCCTTTCCCGATGGTGTGTGAAGTACACCTAAATAGTGTGGAAACAAATATGTCATGAAATCTTAACATATATTTATTATTTTCAACTAAATTAATGATTGACATATTTGCTTACTCCGAAAAGTACGTTTACATATTAAAATTTAGCCTGAAACTCAATTTTGCATAAACTTGATTTGAGTTGCTTTTACAAACTCATTTTGTAAACTTTAATTCAAACATGCATTAAATTGTGACAATGAGTTTGACTTCACTTGAATTCTTTAGAATCAGGCCGATATATTAACTAGCGTGGTTTTAAGTTAAGTTTACACATTTAGTTTCATGTTGAATAAATAATTTTAAATCATTTGTTGATTCTAAATTGAAATAATTTATATAACTTTTGCATTGGATAAAAAAATTATATTGAGTTCTACTATCATTTTTTTTTTAATAATGAAAGCATCCAACCTATTCACACGTGGGGATGGACCAAAAATCAACTATTTCTTCCTGTAGGACCTTGTCTGCCCTCCTCTAGATCTATCCCTACTTTGAAATGGCAACACCCTCTCTAACTTTGTCTAACCAAGAATTTGTCTAACCAAGAATATGAGATAGTCATGTAACTTGTTTTTTTTTTGGATAAAATTGTATTTTTGGTCCTTCAGTTGATCTTCAGTTTTAGATTTGGTCCTTCAGTAATTTAATTCACGAATTGGGTCACCCTATTTTGTAAAATTGTGCAATATTAGTCCCCAGACCACAATTGAACGTTGACCGTTGACAAGTGACTTGGCTGCCACGTGTCACATCCTTATTGGATGATGACTGTTACGTGTCATGTTCTGATTGGATGTCAACTCCATGAAAGATGAAATGTATTATTGTTTTCATTGACCAATCAGAACATGACATGTGGCAGTCATCATCTAATAAAAACATGACACGTGACGTCAACATTCATTTGTAACGGTCAACGTCCAATTATTGCCTGGGAGACCAACATTGCACAATTTTACAATATAGGAGAACCCAATTCATGAATTAAATTAATGGGAGATCAAATTTACAATTTTTTCATTTTTTATTTCTACAAGACGTCCTGTGATAGTTCCTTACACGTGGTCACCTTAGCATTGACCCGTATGATTTTATGAGTCACCTGTTTGTGTGTGCATATAACCTTATTGACTTCGTACTGAGTGCAAATGTGTTGTTGTGCATCTCTAACTCTACCTAGTGTTGTTGTAATGTTCTAACAGAGTCAAAAGACACATAATTGATAGTACAAAATCATTATAGACTTCCTAAGTGGACCGCTCTATAGTTAGTTAGTTAGTCCACAAACCACCGAACTGTCAAACTTGTAGGCATAAATGCTTATATTGCTTACATGAGAGTCGATTCTTGCAAGTGATCTTGTCCAACAGTCCACAAACATCAATTATAAGAAATTTTTTATGGATTTGACTTTTCTGTTGTCCCTCCTTATACTGTCCTTCTGCTGTCTCTTTCAAACTATACATTTTTAATAATTTTTAAAATTAAATGTTATTATTAAATATCAATATAGTTGTCATGCACTGTTATTCTTATGGGACAGCACAAGGACAACATGAAAAGGAATGGTAGAGAAACTAAATTTATTTTTTTATCATGTATAACTTTATAGAGGTTAAAGGTCATTAAATATCTATTTTGCATATATTTAGGATATTTAATGAACATGTAATCTTTAAAATTGCACAGATACAAAAATCTAAATTCCAATACTTTATACTTTAAAATTCATTTTGTAAGCACTCATTAAAACAAACAAAAATAGTCTCCAATTTCCATTACATGTTACTTTGGGAATTGATATATACTCTTAGTATTATTATTGACGGAAAAAAGAAAACCAAAATTTCTAGATACTTATCTTTTTCCGTTTCTCAATGATTGTCTGCGAAATTGAATAATGTGACTGAAAAGTGAAAAATCATTGCTGGGGCAGTGGCCACATAAAATTATTGTCTTGCCTGTGTTTATCTTAACACATTTGTCTTTGTAATTTGAAGTGTGAATGTGCTTAAATAAATAAAATCATTGAAAAGCTACTAGCTTGTTTTCTGTTGGCAACAAGTTTCAAGTGCATCTGCAACCTGCAATACATAATTAATTCATTCTTTCCTTGATGGTGTATGAAGTACACGCAGATAGCGTGGAAACATCAGAGGGAGCAAAGAGCGTCTCTTGAGCATAACAACATTCAATTCAATTTCATGTGTGGGGCCTATGGCCTATGGCCTATGATCTATGAATATTCAATCCGTATGATATGAATTTCACGGTTTATTCATTCATTCACACGAAATTAATGGTCCCGTTCAGGTTCAGCGCCGCGCCTATTGCATAGACCACAGTACTCTAAACGTCTTGGTTGCTATAGAATAGAAATAGGTCTGTGCTTAGCTCCTTTAGCGTGAACTCTACTTTCAAGAGTTAATAGTAGTAATAAGTAATGGCAAATGCTAGCCATTGCTTTAAAATGAAAGATAGAAAATTATGTTATTAATGATCTATTCTATTCTCAAGCAAATCTTCATCTTCAATGTCTTCCACATAACTATCTCTTCTTCAAAGGCAACTCACTATTTCTTGGAGGAACAGTCATTATAATAATATGACTCCTCCATTGAATCTTGAGCAGCAATAATATTCTAAATACTCATAATATACTTTATTGGCTGATCTACAAAATATCTTCTTAATACTCTTGCTCAATAGGTCTTCTTTTTTAGATGAAGCCTTCTCCTTATTGAAAATCCCAAGTACTCACCACTTACACTACTAAGTCTCTCTTTTCAAATCCGTTATTTTAATTTTAGAATTATAAATAAACTTTGTTAATTTTTTTAATTTTATAACTTCTTTATAGATAGATTAACAGATAAACTTAGATTGATTAGTTTTTAGCTTTTTGAATTTTGTAAATCAGATTATATATACATAACAAATCAATAAATAAACAATAAGTTCACCAATCAATTCTTTTTTCTTGCTTCGTTTTTACAATTTATAGTCATAAGGATGAACTTGATTCCAAATCCAATAATTTTGTTAAAATGCTACTTTTAACTTTTTATAGGATACTTTTGCTGACACTGGTAACTTAATATGAGAGAAATTTTCGTTTTTGAAAAGAAAAATACACACATACTCTACATATGTTGGATTAAGTGATTATTCAATAAAAAATTATAACCGGTAATAAGAGTTTAATTTCATATGAAACTTTTCAAGGGATAAATGATAAATCTATCGACATAAACAAAAGTGCGGGGAGTGGGGGTTGTTGCTAATACTTTTTTAAAAGACCAACGTTAAAGCTTATAGATAGGCTACTAATACTTTTCTAAAAGAGCAAAGTTAAGCTTATAGGCTACTGTTACTAATTAAAAAAATGCTTAAACCTCTACAGAATGCAAGACCAATATTAAATAAACTTTTTTAATTTTGTCATCTGGCTATTATTACTATATGTAGTACTTTACTTCTTAAAGTGTAACTATCATTTTAGTTACTCTAGGTTTTAACATTGTTATTTATGGGTGGCGCTATTTTGCAGAAAATATACTAACATAACAGGTACAAATAATGTAACATTATCTTTCTTAGGAGATAACCATCAACTTTTGTTTCTATGTTTGTTTTAGCCTCTCAGTTCTTTTCTGAAGAGATAACCATTATCTTTTTGGGATATGAGAATCAATCTCCCGAATACGGTTGCTTGGTATCATTAATAACACATTCCGTAGAGAAACTATTAATGACATTTAGCATTTTCTTATGATTATATTACTCACCTATAAACATTAAACAGTTAAAAAAATATTTATATTTGATAGAATGAAAAGAAATAGACTAAATATAAAAAAAATGTGAATGAAAATAGGAAAGAAATAAAATCAAAATTAAAAGCGTCTGGTTAAAGAAAAAATTTAAACAGATAAGAAAAAGTTAAATATGTGAATAAAAATAGGTGATAAATAATACTCCCATAGTAATCCCCTTCCCCCCAAAAAACACTCCCATATTAAGGCGAGTTCTTGTGTGCACAAATAAAACTATTAAGGTGTGCACCAGTGTTTGAACCGGGTTCGGTTTTTTTTATAATGTTTTTAAAATTATTTTTTAATCCATATGTTGGACATGTGTTCTATTAATGTGTTGCTATATATTTTTATGACTTATTGTTTGTACTTTCATTGTCAATCTATCCTTGTTTGACGGTTATCTTTTGGCGTATTGTTGTTAGGCCTTTGTGGGACGTTTGAATGTCCCATAAGAAATATTGGTTTCTTTAGCCAACCACAACAAAAAACTAAAACATAACTACAAATTACTTCATCGCGAAAATGCCTTCTGAAGAGGATCTTTTCATCGATCATCTTTCAGTCCACCATCTAAACACAATCTTTCACTTGAAATCGAACAACCACACCAAATCAACCGATGTGAGAATCAGTCCGAGAATACAACTCCTCCACAAGATTACCAATCCTAACATTTTTTTTAAATGCTTTCACCGTTGAATCTTGGCCTGACTTTAATAATGTGCCTAAAAAAGAAAAATATTAATTAGTTAATTATTAATGTCTTGATATGCTAAATGAAAATTATTAAAAAAAATAATAAATATATTTAGTAATGTAAAGATATTAAAAAATACAAAAAAATGTACCAAAATAAATGAGATTTTCCCATCGATCTCAACTATAAAAATTTTAAATCTATTTTATTTTATTTAATGTTACTTTCTAAAATATTATTTATTTAATTAAGGTTTAATTTTTTTATTCTTGATATCAAATTTTAATAAAGAATAAATAAATAAAATATATCATTTTTTTAATTAAAATTAATGTAATTAAATATAATTAATCAATTTTTTTAAGTTAGTGTAAATCAATTTTTTTATGTTTGAGATTGAATAGAGTATTAGCAATAATAAATGATAAATATTAATTAGTATTATTAAGATATTAATTATTAGATGCATAAAATTATGTTATTCCTGTGTAGTGTGCACACCTCAGCTTTACTATGTGGGTTCAACTAAATTAACCGAAATCTTTCCCCTGAAAATTACGAAAGTACCCCTATCCCAGCCCCACCGTGGTTTCTGAAAAGCGCTCGTTGGTCGAGACTCCTCACTCACCAACCTGTCACACACACCACATTCTGCCATTGCCAACCAAACACCTCTCTACACGCTGGCGTTAGCCATGCTCCTCTCGCATTTATTACATTTACTCTTTTGCCACTCCTCCTCCTCCTTCTTCTATTTACTTTCCTCACCCCGCATTCAACACCGCCACTCAAGTTTTTTCAACAACCCGCTTCCCACGCCACTGCTTTCCTTTTTCCTCTGAACAAAACCATGTAGAAATATGCTCTTCTATGCTTGTTTTTGCTATTAGCATTGTGTCTGTCTTGCGGAGCCTTTTTTTTTACTCCTCCGAGCTTTGTCGTTTCGCTTCTTCTTCTTTTTTTTTTACAGTATTACAATATTTTATGTCATGGAAATTTGAACCCCAGATTCTCTCCCCTACCTCCCCTGCCCTACGTTTCTTTTCTCTTTGATTATTAGTATTCTTCTTTTCTCTTTGAACCCCAAATGCTGTGGGAATGGAAACAACCACGGTGTATGACTTGCACTGCGGCGGAGAAGAAATGTTGATAATGCTTCAATAGGATTTCTCATTGCTCTGTTTTGTTAAAGGTCCTTTTCTATTACTATTAGAAAAGTGTTGTCTTTTTTATAGCCATTAAATGATTCTTTTGGTTTACTTATTGGCAGGGTCTATTACATTATATTCATATATTCACCTTCTCTTCTATCCCATTTCTACCTCTTTTTCTTCCATCTCTTTTCCTTTCTTGTTACATCATTCATCACTTCTTTCTTCTTCTTCTTCTTCTTTTTTATCTCTTTTCTTCCCTCCCAAATCAATCCCATATGGGGTGAACTTATATTAAAAATAATCGATTTTTTCTTTACGTTTTTTAATTTTATTTTGGGAAAATGGTGGGTAGACACCGAGAGAGTTCACAAAAGAAAGTATAATAGGGCTGATACAGAAGAGATAAAGCCATAGAAGAGAGAGAAATACTAGGTAGAGAGAGTTTTAGAGAAATGATGAGTTATTTAGAGTGATAAAGTGTTCATGTGTTATTCTTTATTTTGACCCCATCGCCTTTTTGTACTTTTCTTGAAATGATGTATACGAGGATTAATAAAGAAGTGTGCTTTGCTTTGCTGGGTTGTTTTATGCTTCCAAACCCTCTTGTAGTGCAAACTCTGTGTGTGTGTGTGTGATTTCTGATTCTCTTTGTGTGTTGATATTATCTTTGTCTTGTAGGTGAGAGGGGTTGCACTGTCTCTAGTGAACTCTGAATTTCTAAGTGTGAGATAATGATGGATGGGCGGCGGCATTCGGTCGATATTCCAATTTCCAAAACTCTTGTGGCACTGAGGAGAGTCAGGTCATTGAGGGATCCAACCACTAATTCCATGAGCAAACTCTCTTCTCTGGTTGACAATGTGCACTGGGAAAACGGTTCTGGCAATGAGATTTCCCTGCGGTTTTCGGATGCTGCTGGGCCATGTGATTCTGATGATAATGCTGCTTTCAGATCAAGGAATTTAGGTTTCAAGGGACATAGGAAGCCGGATGATGCTGATTTTTTATTGAATCATGGCCTGTTGAACTCAAGGTTGAAGCCTAGTGGGATGATGTCTTGTAAGGATGATCAACAAGATGATGAAATGGTTCACTCTAAGCCTAATCTGCAGTGCATTTCTGGAGATAAATCACCCAGTGAAAGCTGTGGTAGCAACCTTGGGGGTAAAGGATTGGACTTGTCTTGTATTGTGCTTCCAAGTAATAATTTCAAGGATGGGGATTCATGCTATATAGAAACTGCTAGATCATCTCAATTAGGGAGAACAGATTACTCCAAGTCAGCCAAAAAGTCTCTACGCAAGAATCAAGTAAAACCGTCGGAGGTAGCGATAAGTATTGCTAGCAATGAAGGCAGTCCATGTCCTTCTGGTTATGATGCTTTTTCGCCTTATAGTGCTAAAGTAGGTATAAATCAAGATGTTGATGTTTTAGATAACAATGATGATGGATGTGGAATAAGCTGCTGTTGGTCGAAATCACCAAGGTTTAGAGAATCAAATCTATATGGTGAGATAGAAGACCGTCCCTTGATATCTCATCGAGTTGATGAGACGGATCTTGATGCACACAGGAGCATGAGACACAATGGTGGTGGGATTAGTCCAACTTTGGAAACTCCTAGAAGTTTGTCTATGAAATTCAGGCCTAAATCATTTAGTGATTTGGTGGGACAAAATGTGGTAGTAAGGTCTCTTTTGGCTGCCATCTCCAGAGGAAGGATAACATCATTTTATCTCTTCTATGGTCCACGCGGCACCGGCAAGACATCCACGTCTAGGATGTTTGCCGCTGCACTGAATTGCCTGTCTGTTGTGGAGAAAAGGCCATGTGGTCTATGCAGAGAATGTGTTTTGTTATTTTCTGGAAGAAATAAAGATGTTAAGGAAGTGGATTCTGTGACAATCAATCGCGCGGAACAGGTTAAATCCCTTATCAAGAATGCAAGCATCCCTCCGGTTTCCTCACGTTTTAAGGTTTTCATTATTGATGAGTGTCAGTTATTGAATGGGGAGACGTGGGCAAGCATTTCAAATAGCCTAGAGAACCTTTCTCAACATGTGGTTTTTGTGATGATCACTCCTGATTTGGATAAGCTTCCTCGAAGTGCAGTTTCCCGGGCTCAGAGGTATCACTTTCCGAAGGTTAAAGATGCCGACATTGTATGCAGACTAGAAAAAATTTGTGCCGAAGAAGGCCTTGATTTTGAACAGGATGCTTTGGACTTTATCGGTGCAAAATCCTGCGGTTCTGTTAGGGATGCAGAAATGATGCTTGATCAGATGAGCTTGCTTGGTAAAAAGATCAATATTTCTTTAGCTTACGAGCTTGTAAGTCTAGTGCTTTTGTTCCATTCATGTGTTTACTACAAACTAACCTCATTTTTTTCCTCGGTATTCTGGCTTACCCCTTTAATGTTCTGCAGACTGGGATCGTTTCCGATGATGAGTTGCTTGATTTGCTGGATCTGGCTTTGTCATCTGATACATCGAATACAGTTATAAGAGCTCGGGAGCTGATGAGATCAAGGATAGATCCTTTGCACCTTGTATCTCAGCTGGCAAATCTCATTATGGACATCCTTGCAGGGAAATGTGAAAATGGTGGTTCTGACGTCAGAAGTAGATTTTCTCGGAGACACAACTGTAAGTGCTTAATGCATAATCTGTCATATTCTGTTTAGCTTTTTGTAATTACATTGGCTGTTTAACATTTTTGCAGTACATGGTTGTGTTTCTCTGACTGGTTATTTTCTCTATCATAGCTGAAGCTGATCTTCAGAAACTAAACAATGCATTGAAAATACTTTCTGAAACTGAGAAGCAGTTAAGAAATTCGAAGAATCAAACAACATGGTTCATTGTAGCTCTCCTACAGTTAAGCTCTGTAGATTGTCAATCTGTGGATGCAAATGATACCAAGTTGAGTCTTAGAGGTGCATGCAATGGAGGTGAGCTTGATTTTTTTCCTTTGTTTATTACATTATTTTCAATTCCTTTTCTCCATTGGTGTTTGGCAGAATGGAGTGGTTTTGTCAGCTAGAAGATTCTAGTTTTCTTTATTCCTTAAATAATATGGATATAAAAAATGTTGATATCTGCAATACATTATCTACAGGGCAAAGGTTGGAACATGTTACTACAGGCCTTTGTGATAACAAGTCATACAGATTAGAACCAGAGGATCACAAAGGAACATTGGATTCCATTTGGTATAAAGCTACAGAGATGTGTCACTCTAGTCAGCTCAAAACTTTTTTCAGGAACAAGGGGAAGTTGTCTTCACTTCATGTTGATGGCAGTACAGCTTGTAATTTTCTTTATGTCTTGTCTTGCTACTCATTTTCCATTCATTTAAAAATTTCTTGCATCATAGTTTAACTGCTTTCTGATGATATTTTGGTGTTTTTGTCACACTTTCTTTGAGAATTTTTGCTTGTTAAAATTGTCTAATTGATTGATTTCTTTTAAGGAATTTCCAGTATCTTCCCTGTAATTTGCATTATGGATTTTTCTCATCTTAGTTTACTACCCTAAAAAGAAAAAAAAGGTTTTGCATTATTTATATTTATGATTTGGATTTGCACAAGTATGTGCTATCGAATGCCAGCTTCTTTTCCATAATCTTGGTCAGCTATTTATATCTTTGAACTAGTGTTATAATGTGAATATACTGCACTCCTTTTAGTTTTACAGTCCCAAATATACTTTGTACTAAGTAATGAGTAATGAATGAACAATACTCTTAATTTTCAGGTCTTGCTATTGCCGAGTTGGAGTTCCACCATCGCCACCATGTATCCAAGGCTGAGAAGTCATGGAAAGCGATTGCAAGTTCCTTGCAGTTCATATTGGGTTGCAACATTGAGTTGAGGATCACCTATGCACCGTGTGCTTCTGATTCCAAGTATGCCAAACTTAGATCATCTTTCAGTATCTTCGGTTGCTCTCACAGAATTCGTCAACAGAAGTCCTTATCATCTAATGAACAAGTAAGTGAATCAGATTACGCTGACTACACCTCGGAAAATCCCATGATGAAGGATAGAATTTCTACCTCTGATTGTGGAATGGATGCTGTAACGGCTTTGAGGAGTAGCGAAGGGAATTTGCTCAGCTCAGGAGAAAGATTTTTGAATAGGTCATTTCAAGAGACTAAGAGAACATCAAGTGCTGAAGTGGATTTCTCTAAAGAAGAGGGATACAATTGTGCACATCTTGATCCATCAATGCTTGATTCAGATAATAACCACCAATCTAACTGTTTTCCTAAAACTCTTTGGCTTCAAAAGAAGTTCCGATCTTCACATTCATCCAAGTTGACTTTTCAGGGTATTCAACCACAGAAAGATTTTGTTATATCTGTCCCAAAAATGTGTGCATGTTCTGGGACATATACCTATGCTAACGAACCCAGCATTTTTTCAAGTAGTTGTAAGAACTGCACCAAAGCCTCAGAAAAAGTAGGTTGAGTAGTTATGCATTTTTGTGCTACTCTTTGGCATTGTTATAAATTGTTGAGGACTTAAATTACATAGAACCTAGCATAGTTGAATAGAATGAACTAAAATTTCCAGTCATGTGCTTTGATTTAGTAACTCTGAAATTGATTACAAATGTTGAAAATTCATCAAGCTACTGGTACATATATTGAAATGTTAACATCTAGTGTTCTCCATTAAATAAGGGCCATGGACTTGTGGTCGAAAAAAGTTTGGGTTTGTATGTAGATGTCTATCAGATGTATGCGGATGAACTGTTGTTTGATGAAGGTGCATCCTGCTAGCTTTTTATGGAAAACAAGAATTGTTTGCTGGCAGGGATCATATTGACCTTACATAAATTGTGGTCAATCATTCATGCATGTTAATTGGAAAAGGCTTAAATATATTTTATTTTAAGCTCTGTTTGGTTTTAGTCTTCGAAAAAAAAATTGTTACTTTTAGATTGCGGACATTTTTTTAAGTTTTTTTTAAATAGTTTTTACCAATAGTTTAGTGTCAAAATAAAGAATATTAGTTAAGATAATTAAGGTAATGAAAAAATATTTTATTTAAAAGGGATACAAACATAGTGAAAATTGCATTGAGAATAAGTCTTGTCAGCAATTTCTATTGATTTCTTTTTAATTTTTTGGGTTATGATATTTTTTTTTATGTAATTTTCATCTTATGTATATTCATTTTTAGTCAAAATATTAGTTGGGTCTCGTAAATTTTTAGATTTGTAAATCTAATGGAGAATGTGACTCAAAATTGAAAAACATTAGTGTTACTTAAAGATTATTTTACAACTTTTTATAAAAAAAAAATCAAATTGCAACCTAAAAAAGTTAAGGGATGGTGTGATTAATTAAGTCTTTTTTTATTATAGGCCAAATGACCTAGGGTCATTTATATTATTTATTTGATTTAATGGTACTTTATGTTTTAAAAAGTTCATTTTGATTCTTTATCTTTTTAAATAGATTTAAAATAATCTTTTCTTCTATGAAAAATTAATAGTGTTAATAATTATAAATATTGGCGATTAAAAACCACTAAAAATGTGTTTATCAATTTCTCTTCCTCCTTTCTCTTCAGACAAAAATCTTTCCTCAAATTCTTAATCCCAAAACCCTAACTCCTTCCTAATATTAGTACTATACCTCCATGTGGTGGGGCGGCAACCTACAGAGGGGTCCATTAAGAAGCCGAAGTCGTCGCTCATCATAATGCAGGATAGCGCCAACACGCTCCGTGCCCACATCCTCGAAATTGCTAGCCACTGTGACGTCTTCGAAATCGTCACCAACCACATGTGTCATTGCTGGCGTGAGATATGTATCCTCAAAGGCAGCGTAATGATAAAAAATATGAGTCTACAAAAGCTGGCATCAACAAGCATGGGGGATGAGTCTCAGCATATAACGTCGTGATTACCACCACCGACCTTCTCCTCCCCAACCTCAATTTCTCTTATCTGTTCTTGTTTCATTGTTCGAGATTTATTTGTTAGGTTTAATAATTTGATTTTGGGTTCTAGGGGCTTTGAATGTGTGGATCAGATTTTGGGGTTTTTTAAACTTTTGATTTTGAACTATCATTTTTTTTTTTGCGGATTTGTTAAAGGTATATATGTGCACTTGCTATTATAGTTTTTGGGTAATTTCAAATGCTAGATTTGAGTTGTTGTGGTTGTCATTTAGTTCAATGTGTTTTGGAAATGAGAAATGATCTTATTTTGAATTACTAATAGGGTCCTGGGTTTGCAAAAGAGGAAGGAGATAGAAGATGAAGGAAAAAAACTCATATTTTGTGGCGATTTTTAATCGTCAATATCTTTAGTTCATTAATTATAATAATTTTAAATGGATGAAATGACTATTTTGAATTAATTTAAAAAGATAAGAGACCAAAATGAATTTTCTAAAAGATAAAAGATCAAATTGAACTAAAAAAATAAGATAAAAGACCAAATATGTCATTTTACATTTTATTATAAAAAGGTACAATGTTAGAAAATAAATTTATTGAATTGAAAATTAAGAATATTAAAAGAAATAAAATTATTGTCCATAATATATAAAAATTCAAAATAAACTATATGTAATTATTTTTTATATCAAGTAATAAATACATTATTTTATTGACTTACACACCTAAAACTAATCTAATTATCTTATTTTAAATTATTCTTGATTAACTTAATTATACTAATTAATACTCTCTATTTTGTTAGACATGTTAGCACTAAACTCACTAGATGATAAGGACTAAAAAAGAACTGATTAAATGTCATGGAAGTCTATATTTAACAAGATATTTTAATTAATTTTTAATTTTTTTTACTAATTGAAAATTTTGTTTGATTGTTCGGCAAACAAATTTTTTTTAATAGTTTCTTAATAACTTTTAACATTTAATGACAGACAAATAATAAAATCATAATTTATTTTAAAAATATAAAAAAAAAATATATTAAGGATAAAAGTAGAAGAAAATATAAAAAAAAACTAGAAGTTAATGTTCTACAAAATATACTTTGAGTAAAGGTTAAAAAATGTTAGATGCTATTAAAAAATTTGTTTATTAAACAATCAAATAAATGTTTTAACTTGTTTATGAAATATCTCGTCGAACACCACTTTTATCTCTTATCTTAGTGTCTTCAATATATTAATGCAAATTTTCTTAAGTAGATTGCATTAAAAATTAGTAATATTAATTGAAAAATATTCATGCCAACATAAGTTCTTTCTTTGGGTATGTAAGCTTTCTCTCTTGCTCTTTCGCTCTTTCTATCTCTAATATACTTGTTGTCTTAACATTCGTGGAAGGTGTGAGCAAGTTTTATAAATAGATTTCGTCTTACACTCTTAAACAATGAATCTGAAATGAATTATTTTTCAGATTGTAATTATTAAATATCTGAATTGTTATATTAGATAATGTCTCTTGATCTGAAATGTTGAAACGAACCTTTTAATAATTGAATTATTTTTCATAAAAATTGTTATATTCAATAAGTGTGTGAACTGGGATATGTTTGTCCTTTCACTTGTTCTTGGAAGGTGAGCGAGTTTCGCGGATTAATTTCCCTTTGATTATAATTTTTTTCTTAAATAATGGATCTGAAACATTAAAATAAACTTGAATTATTAAAATTTATTTTCTTTCTTTTTTTCCGTTAAATTATAATGTTTATTTTCTTATAATTCATAATATGATATTTTTGGTCTCATATTTCTATAATCAACAATTATGATATTGATAACAATTGAACCTATCACCCTTTATATAATAACAATGTAATAAATCACTATGTTATTTTATTTGGTTAATTTTATAAACAATATTTTCTTATCGTTATGTAAAGAGTTATTATTTTTTATATGGAGATAAAAATTTAGTAACTTTATTTAATTCTAAGCTTCTTACAGGGAGCCTTTCTATGTTCTATAAAAAAAGAGTATGAGGAATGCTATTCCGTAAAAGTTAAATTGTAGGAATCGCACAAATCAATTATATGGATGATTTTTTTTTCCAAAATAAATATCAATTAAAAAATTATTATAATAAAAGATAAGTTTATCGAGCATATAGCAGGGTTTTTTTTTTTTTACCTCATTTACATTTTCTCTCTCCTGTAGTTTCTTAAAATACACCACTTTCAAAATAAATACTTAAAATACACTTGTTTTTCCTCATGGTGAGGTGGGGTTGGGAAACCCAATTTCTCTATGGTTTTGTTTCCTTTTTTTATTCAAAAAATAATATTTTTTCTTTTAATTTAAAATTATAATATAAGGATACAAATTGTATTATTTTTTTATTTCAACAACCGGTGTAATATTTCTTTTTTAATTTTAATTTGTTTTAATTTTTTTTAAATGTTTTTTAAGGAAGTTAAGTCGGGAATTCACTATCTGGTTTCCCAACTTTTTTTTTTTTAAAAAAATATTTTTTTAAAAAAATATTTTTTAAAAAGTAGCTTTTTATTTTTATAAAAAATAGTTTTATGTTTTTAGGAAAATGATTTTATTAAATATAATTTTTTTCTTATATTATTTAATTTTTAAAAATTGATAATATTTTTGAGTTAATAATAATTAATTTATACAAGACTTTCGAACTTTTTGATTTTTTAATTTTTTTTTAAAAAACATAATAAATATATAATTATCATGTCTTAGTTATATTATATGAAGAAATTAAAACACTCAAATAACAAAAAATAATATCAATAATGATTGAAAATAATAAAATGAAATTGAAACATAATAAACAGAATATAATAAAACAAAAATAATTGGGAAGACGTACTTCAAGGTCACAAAACTTTTGCTATCAGAGGTAGGCAATGATCAACTCCAACTTGCATATTCTAAAGTCATCTCCGAGGTAATGAATAGCGATCAGCAATACACACATTGTTTAACGAATTTGACACAACCACACATTTATTGTAATAGAGACCATGTGATAGTGAAATATTTTTGAGACAGTTTTGTAGACGTAGACAAGAGGTGTTGAATCACGTTAAATTATTCTTGTGTTTGTTATTATTTTTCCCGCAATGTAATCTTTGTTATGTTCTCGTGATCATTTGTGGAGATGGATAATTTTATTTGTGAGAGGATTGATTACCCAACATGAATATCATGCTAAACACATACGTTATTCTCATGTAATGGACGAGTGCAAAGATCGTCCGATTTCAACTTGTATCCCTACTAAGATGGAGGAAGAAAATTAACAGGATACTAGAAAAATATGTGGAATCTGTCAGCAACAAGGCACATAACAAAAAAAATTATCCCAACATACATTGATCTTCAACTTTTCCTTAGACAAATATTATTATTTATATATTTTCTTCATGATGTAATGTATTATAGTATAAATAAATTGTTAAACAAAAAAATATTATCATTTTTTTAAATTAAATAATATAAACAAAAAAATTATATTTAATAAAATAATAATATTAAAAGTTTTATTTATTTTTTAATGCAAAAATAATATTTAAAAAGGGGAATTAATTTTTTTAAAAAAATAAAATTTTAATAAAAAAATCATTTTTTAAAAAATAAATAAAAAAGGAAACAAAACCATAGAGAAGTCCAGGCTTTCCATGAACATTACAAGCTATTGTCCAAGGAGGTGGTGCTAAATTGAATACTTTAATTGGTTTGGCTTCATTTATTATGTCTTGCTCCTCAAGGTACTTCGATTCTTGACTTTATTGAGTAAAAAAATTTATAATAAAGAAGATGGACTAATTTCAATCACTTGTGTGATTTGTAACTAGTTTTACTAATAACTTAACAACTTTATACATGTCGAACAGATACCATCATAATAAAAAACTAAAACTGTGGGAAACAAATAGTTTTGGGAAATTTGTTTCGCCATGGGTATTATGTTGAACACTATCACAAAAAGAGATTAAACACTATACTTCACTTGAGTGTTTTGAATTAGGCCATCTTCATCCACAAGGAGACCTTTTCCTAGAATAGTAACTATTCTGATAACATTTTGTGCAAGTCACTTGATTTCACCAAATAAGATCCACAAATAGAGACAAGTGAGTGTACCTGCAAGGACTCCAATGCTTAAGTCAGATTGGACCTAAAGGAATATAAGTAGGGAGATGAATATACCTTAGGTACCATTTTGATGTGTGCTTATTTAGGGAGAGAATGAAGGAGTAGCACATTCCCATTAAGGTTTGACTTGGTATGATCGGGGGAATTGGCTGAAGGAGCCACATAATCAAGGTTTTTAGTCATTATAATCATGATTCTTCCCAACAATGAACGGTGTAATTTGAAGAATTGTTGAGTCTAGCAATTATGACTAATTGAAGGCTTGCCCATAACAATAATTATACTTCTTATCTTAAAAAAATGGTACTTCATTGAACGACCTAGAATGAAGGGACGCAGAACTTGTGAAATCGAGTAGTAGTGCTGCTTACTTTTTCTTCGAGGATATCTTTGAAAATCTTTAAGAGAGTAGAGTGAATCTGAAGTAGAAGTGTCACTGATAGTAGATAGAGACAACACCATTACTATATGAGTTAGAAAAAAAAGTTAATTAGAAAACATGATATAATATTTACGAATAAACTTTACAAATGTCTATCATTCATATACAAAAACTAACGTGTGAATGTGTGAGACAATGGAAATGATGAGTATAATGACCAAATGTGTGCAAAATGGTTGTGACATGTATATTTTCATCTGATACTTTCAAGTCTGTGTGCTAAACTTGGGTCAACTTCACACTTGGTCGATATTATACCATGTGAACAATGTGAATTGCATTTAGAAAATCCATTATCAATTTAGTCAAACAAATTTTATATCTAAAATTAAATGTTCCCAACAATACCAAAGAGTGAAGAATTTGGGTTTCTCCTTATATTACTGTCTCACACCAATTTATCCTCACAAGAATACTTAAATAATAATTTATTAATTTCTAACTAAGTTGTCACTTATTATTCATTCAATCCATCCCCATTGTAGTAGCATTTTAATTGTAAACAACCATTAAAATTATAGTTGTTAGATTACTCCGTTCAATGTTGTTATCTATAATAGAAAATGGAAGAAAAAAACTTTATTCATCTAACCAACATGAATCTTTCTCCTAATAAGATCTTATAATTTATTAGAATGTAAACATTAAATACTAAAAAACCAATTTGAACATATAAGTTGCTCCATGATTTTCAACAAAAGAATAGGCCAAAGGAAAAGTAGGAAATTAGTAAACTCTACTTTTTAACAAGATTGTAATAAATATTCAATGTAGAAGCAAAAATCAATAGCAAAAACAAACCAAAAATCAAGTTGTGCCTAAGAAGAAGATTAATAGCAATGATTAGCCAACAAAAAGATAAACCAACTAACCTAAATGTATACAATTGAATCAGAGACATCCATTTCATAATGGTATCAATGAGACTTCCAATACATAAGCACTCCACTCTTAAAGATTCTCAAAGATCCTTAAAGAGAAAGTGAGCACAACTACTGATTTGCAAGTCCTATGTCCCTTCAACTAGGTTGTGCAATCTAAAGCCAAAGTCCACCGGCTATCAACACAAACAAGGAAGTGATTAAATTAATGGTGAAAACACATACCATTATCAACCATGAAATTAAGTATAGTTACCTAATCTTTATATAATACAAATTATTTAATCATATACACAATCAAATATAGCATTTT
Organism: Glycine max; assembly: GCF_000004515.6. Lineage (NCBI taxonomy): Eukaryota > Viridiplantae > Streptophyta > Magnoliopsida > Fabales > Fabaceae > Glycine > Glycine max. Next base: position 14,689,591 of record NC_038242.2, on the reverse strand, counting down.
TCTCAAAATAATTCAATAAAATAATAATAAAAAAATAACTTGGAGATTAATGTCCATTTCAGTGATTTAGATTGAATTTAAAAAAAAAACTTCAAATTACAAGAAAATATACTCGCAAAGGCTTACTCACCTTCGAAGAGCGACAAAGAAAGAAAATCAGGTTGTTTTCCATCAAAGAGTGAGAGAGGAATGAAAAACCTAGAAAAGAGAAAGTTTTCTCACTTTCAAAGCATAGATCTAAAGGAAGAAGGGAAGGAAGGGGAAATGGAGTGATAAAAGCTTAGATCAAGGAAAGGAAATAGAGTCACTCGCCTTCAAAGAGCAAAAGAGAAAAAAAGTAGATTAAGTTGCATTTCCATGGAAGAGTGAAAGAGGAACAATAGAACTGGAAAAGAAGAAAGATTCACTCATTTTTCAAAGAGTGAGAAAGAAAAAGGTAGATCAAGTTGCTTTCCATCAAAGAGTGAAATAGGAATAGTAGATCTGAAAAAAGAGAAAGATTTGTTCAACTTCAAAAAGTAGATTTGGGGAGAAAAGAAAAAAATAAGAGATAAATTGCATAGATCAAAATAAGGAAAGAGAGACACTTACCTTCAAAAGGTAGATCTAGGGAAATAGAGAAAAAATGTTCAAAAGTAAGAACGAGAGAAAATGTTTACATTATTTAATCATGTAAATAATCAAAGATAACATTATTTTTCTCAAAATGATTAAATTCAAAGGATAATATGGAAAGAAAAATAACTTTTGGAGATTCAAGTCCATTTCAACAATTTAGATGTGATGTTATAGATGAAAATTCAAATTACATGGTAATGAATTCACAAAACTCAGTCACCTTCAAAAGTGAGAAGAAAAACTGAATCGAGTTGCTTTTCACTAAAGAGTGAGATAAGAATAACAAATCGAAAAAAAAGAGAAAGATTTGTTCATCTTCAAAGTGTAGATCTATGGAAGAAAGATGTAGAAAGAGATAAAAAAAAGTCAAGGGAAGGAAAATGAGAGCCTTACTTTCAAAGTAGATATAGGAAAAAGGCAAAAAAAAGTTCAAAAGCAAGAACAAGAGAGAAATTTTATATTATTTAATCATGCATGCAATCAATGATGATATGATTTTTCTCAAAGTGATTCATTTTGTAAATTAATAAGAAAAGAAGAATAAATTTTGGAGATTTAAGTGCATTTCAGCGATTTAGATGTGATGTTAAAGAGGAATATTCAAATTATGAGGAAATCAATTTGCAAATGTCACTTACCTTCTAAGAAAGATAAAACTCAATTGCTTTCCATCGAAGAGTGAGAGAAAAATAATAGATCTAGAAAAAAAAAGAGGAAGGATTCACTCACCTTCAAAGTGTAGATCTAGGGGGAGAAGGAGCGAGAGACAAA